>NC_081182.1:165885999-166041491 GCF_029867415.1 Vicia villosa
TAAATATATGTTAATAAAATTTTGATAGATAAAGAAATGTAGAAGTAGAACAAAGGGTAATGAAGGTAGGTGGTAATAAAGGAATGGGTAGAATAGTAATTAACTTTGATTTAAGTATAGTTTTTTCAAGGTTGAAACCATGCTGATGAAACTACACAGGTTTCTATTTGAGTTGAGGTTTATTTAATACATGTTATTCGCATACTTTGAGGAGTAGTTGTTGCATTCATATTCGCTTTGATTGTCGTTGTGTTAGAATGATCTGGGTAATTAATTATTATCTTGTTGTCTATTTTCACTGCTAACATTTCTAAGGTTTATTCTTACCCCCTTTCTTGTTTATTTTGTCTGTCTTGTGGATACTAAATTGCTTATTATAAGAAAATATCAAAACATTTAATGTATTCAGTCACCAAAATAAGTGTGTGCACGCACGCACAAATATATATATATATATATATATATATATATATATATATATGAGGAGGGTTAAATTGACTCCAAGAGTAAGTTATAATAATTTACTCCATATCTTGACCATTAATTCTTTTTAATCTAATGGTTAAAAAGAATAAGGAATAGTTTTCTCTTTCCACATTTAATGACTTATTATTTTTAACCATTAGATTAAAAAGAATTAGTGGTCAAGATATGGAGTAAGTTATTATAACTTACTCTTGGAGTCAATATAACTCTCCTCTCTCTCTCTCTCTCTCTCTCTCTCTCTCTCTCTCTCTCTCTCTCTCTCTCTCTCTCTCTCTCTCTCTCTCTCTCTCTGTATATATATATATATATATATATATATATATATATATATATATATATATATATATATATATATATATGTACTAAAATCAACTATTTGTAGACTATTCATGAATCAAGCTACCATCATAAAATTTGTCTATATCACTAAATCATTACTTAATTGAATAAAAAACATAATTGTGATCAGCCTAAGAAGAGATATCTAATTTAGTATTAAAATAAATATTTTTTTTTAAATATTAATTATTATTGATATATATTTAAAATTCCTAATATTTAAAATATAATAATTAATTAATATAATATTTATTAAAAAGATTGATTAATAATTTTTATCCAGTCAGCAAAGCTAATTTTTTTAAAGGGAACTGTAAAGTTAAAAATGTTTAAATAGGTGATTGAAACTGTCAAATTCATATTAATCTAAATTATAAATATTACACCATCAATTACAGAGAAAATTTTAAATAAGTCAAATTCATATTAAACTAAATTATAAATATTACACCATCAATTACAACGAAAATTATAAATGTTACAAATATTGTTAAGTTATAAATAAAAATACATATTACACCAAAGTGTAAACCCAAAAATAATAAACAAAATCACAACCATATATAATACCTCCTAGGCTACCAAAAGCGAACACAACACCAGAAGTTATTTTAGAGTTGTTTCCACAAGTGAAGTTTCCCAACTTGATCACCGCGATCTCCATAAACTAAAGCATCATGAATACCAGCGCCACAATAAATATTGATAAGGGAAGCATGACGGCACATCTATATAGGCGTTCTTTGATAAGTGTATTGAGACTCCTTGTTTTAAGGGAGTAAGCTACAAGGGATGAAAGCAAAACAAAAGTATATGAGAAAATTTCATACATTACGAGTTTCTCCATATCGTCTGGTGTAAGATTGCATTTTGTTATTTTCTTCAAACTGCACTGATCCACAACAGCTATAGAAAGTCCGACGAAACATGAACCAGCAACCAAGACATTGATAGCAATTAAATCGTTCAACTTCTTCTTCGTTGTGGAAGAAGGTTGAGGACTGTTTTGAAGATCCATTGTCAACTTTTTCCTGGAGAAGAGAGAGAAGAGGAGAAAATGAGAAGAGCAAATTAGGGTTCAAGAAAAAAAATGTAGTTTCAGGTAACAAGAAGACCTCTGAAACTGAGAAAGTAGAAACAAGTAGATTGCAGAAGAATAATTATTAATAAGGTGAGTTTGATTAAATATATGTGAATGAAATTTTGATAGGTAAAGAGATGTAGAAGTAGAACAAAGGGTAATGAAGGTAGGAGGTAATAAAGGAATGGGTAGAATAGTAATTAACTTTGATTTAAGTATAGTTTTTTCAAGGTTGAAACTTGAAGCATGCAGATGAAACTACATAGGTTTCTATTTGAGTTGAGGTTTCTTTAATACATGTTATTCGCATACTTTGAGGAGTAGTTGTTGCATTCATATTCGCATTGATAGTCGTTGTGTTAGAATGATTTGTGTAATTAATTATTATCTTGTTGTCTATTTTCAATGCTAACATTTGTAAGGTTTATTCTTACCCCCTTACTTGTTTATTTTGTCTGTTTTGTGGGTACTAAATTGCTTATTATAAGAAAATATCATAACATTTAATGTATTCAGTCACCAAAACAAGTGTGTGCACGCACGCACACACAAATAAAACACACACATATACAGACACAAACAAACACACACACACACACACAAATATATATATATATATATATATATATATATATAGAGAGAGAGAGAGAGAGAGAGAGAGAGAGGAGGGTTATATTGACTCCAAGAGTAAGTGTTCAACACTTACTCCAAATCATAACCACGAGGATCCAAACCTAAACAAACAAACAAAGACCAGACAGACAACAAACTACCGGCTACTGCATCATTAATCTAGCCAGGTTTTCACTAATCTTCCTTCTATTCCATCCTCTATACACAATCATATCTATAACTATATCCTCTACTTTTCTGTTTTGTATACTCTTTCCAAAATTCTTGTTGTTCCCATACCTCCATATCTCATAAATGCATTCAGTAATAGCCAACTTAAAAATAACAGCCTGTGTGCTTTTACCTTTACTCCTTTGTATAATTCAATTCAGTTCCTGGTCTCGCTCAAGCGGACCAGTTCCTGGTCCCCTATGTAAGCACCTTCTTCCATATGTTGTTCATATCCTTACACTAAAAAAACAAATGACTTTGGGTTTCCACCTCATTACAGAATTCACATCTATTCTGCTTAATCAACCCCCACTTATACAATCTATTTTTCGTTGGCAATCTCTTGTGGCAAGCAACCCAAAGCTAAAAAATAGCCTTAGGTCCAGCTGGATTTCCATACACCAGATTTCTCCTCGAAACAGGATGCTGAATTGGATGCAGAGCATGGTACATCATCTTCATCTTGAATTTAGTTACATTGGCCTTCCATTCCGCTAGCCGGTTAACAGTCTCCCTTTGCATCAGAGTAGCTTTCATAACCCAAGAAAAATGGTCCTTCACATTCATCACCATCAGCAGATTGTTTTTTATGTAGTAGGCATGAACCCACTTCACCCATAAGTTGTCAACCTTACCACTTAAATTCCAAATCAATTTCACCATGACAGTCTTGTTCTAGCTTTGCAAATCGATTAAGTTCAGACCACCATTCTTTTTTGGGCTGCACACGGTATTCCATGCAATCAGACTCTTTTTACTTTCTCCTTCTGACCTGTCCATAAGAAAGTTCGGCAAATAGCTTCAATTTTATGTATAACTAGTTTAGGGAAAGGTAGAGCCTGCATCCAGTAGTTCATTACAGCAAAAATAGTGCTTCGAAGTAACTCAAACCTCCTTGCATAACTTAGTAAATGAGAGCTCCAATGATTTATTCTGCACATAAAGGTTTCTATCAACTTTTCATACTCCTTCACAGCCAACCTGCATCCTGTCATCGGGATTCCAAGGTATCTAAAGAGAAAGCTCCCTTCTTCAAAACTAGTAGCTTGCATAATGGTAGCCTTCATGTCATTATCTACCCCTCCAAAGTAAATCTTACACTTGTTAGGATTTACCTTAAGGCCAGTTTCTTTTAAGAATCTATCTAAGGCTTGCATCATGATATTAACAAAACTAGCACCACCTCTTGTAAAAAGCAGCAAGTCATCAGCAAAGCACAAGTTGGTTATGCCAACTCTCTCACACTTGGCATGGTAATGGAATTCAGGATTACCATGTAATTTCTTAAGCCCTCTGTTCAAGTATTCTATTATAATGATAAAGAGGAGAGGAGAGATGGGATCTCACTGTCTTAGCCCCCTCTTAGCCACCATGATCTCACTATGATCCTCATTAATATTGAACCTGTAAGATACTGTAGTTACTGCCACCATGATCCACTGCACAAATTGCCTTGGGAAGCCTACTTCTTTCAGCACACTTTCCATTGCCTTCCAATCAACCGTGTTGTAAGCTTTTTGGATATCCACTTGCATCATGACCCTAGGTGTTCCGCCCTTCCTATTATAGCCTTTTAATAATTCATAGGTCAGCAAAATATGGTTATGAATAATCTGCCCAAAGAAAAAGGCAGCCTAGTTTGGAGACACAAGGTTATGTAAAACCTCAGCTATCCTTTTAGCCATAATTTTAGCCACAATTTTATAGAGAGTATTGCAGCAGGATATAGGTCTGTACTCCCTAATCTTCTTTGCATCTTTACTTTTTGGGATGAGAGTAACTAAGGTGCAGTTCACAACCTTATACATTCTCCAATTAATGAAAAAATCTTTCACAACTCTAATCACATCATACTTCACAACATTCCAGGACATCTTAAAAAAATAAGCATTATATCCATCAATAACTGGAGCCTTAAGGTCACCCAAACTCCTCACAGCCTTTTCAATCTCCACCTCCTCAACAGGGGAAATTAAGTACTCTCTCTATGCATTAGTCAGTTGAGGGCCACTTCTTAGGACATATATGTCTACCCCATCAAGCTCAGTTTCAGCAGTACCCATGAGATTCTTGTAAAATTTGAGAATCCCCCTCTCAATCTCCTCTTTAGTTTCTAACTCAGAACCATCATCAGTTTGCAGTCTGTTCAAAGCCTTTCCTTTGTGCCTTGCTTTTAAGGAAGAATGAAAGTATTTATTATTACTGTTCTGGATTGGGCCAAGATTCGACCCAATCTACTTTTGGACCACTTAACCTTGGGGGTCCAAACCATCTCATGGCCCATGAAGAGCAAAGACTGCTCGTCTACTTTTTACCCGGCATAATGCTCCCCGCAAGCTGCCTGTCGCCCGACATGAGTGCTCCCCGCGAGCATCCTCTCTACGGGGAAAGATGATAGGCCCCGCAACACGAAGGAACACAGAGGAACAACTGGTCGTTTCAACGACTACACACCCCTGAACGTTTCGCGTGAACGTATTCTGGCCGAGTGCAAGAGCACCGAGTTCAAAAAATCCAACCTCTGGCCCCCGAAGCCAAATCCCACAAGGTCGGGGACTGACAAGTCCAAATACTGCAAGTATCACAAGAGCCACGAGCATCTGACCGATGAATGCATACACCTCAAAGATGCCATCAAGACTTTGATTAAGGAAGGTCGCCTTTCTAAATACACGAAGAAGGGAGAATCTTCCCGTAGAGAAGGTCCAAAGAACTCCGACGAGGACAATTCACCAGATGGAAGAACATTGCAGGTTACTCTGTCCGTCACCCAACCAGAAGACTTCATACCCTCGATCGGGGTGACCTCCGCTCTGAGCCCTTGGGAAGGATTCCCGACTGCCATGGTCATCTCTAGCGGCAGAGATCCAGGTTCTCTCACGATAAGCTCGATAAAGAGAAAGTTTGGCGAGCTCATCAGGGCCAGTTCAGACCTCACTCCAACCCTCCAGAAGTTCAAGGGAAAATCAGACCCAATCACCTTCTATCTCGAAGAGCTCCCCGGCGGAGCCCCAAATGCCACGATTCCCCTGCTCGTTCGAGCGAGGATGGCTAATTTTGACGTCCGTCGGATCCTGATCGACGAGGGAAGCTCGGTCGACATCATGTACTCACATCTTTTCCAAACCCTCAAGCTGGACGACTCCCATCTCACTACGTACGTAGGTTCTGACCTCCAGGACTTCAACGGGACCACCATCAAGCCATAGGGTTACGTCGAGTTGATCGTCATATTTGGGGAAGGAGAAGCTTCCAAAAAAGTCAAGACACAATTCCTGGTGATTGACTGCAAGACCCTCTACAACTACATCATCGGACGACCCACTCTGGCCGAACTCACAGCCGTCCCCTCGACCGTGCACCTCAAGATGAAGTTCTACACCAAAGGAGGACGGGTAGCCACCATCAACGCCAACATCGAAGCGGCCAGAAGGATATTCGACGCATCGATGAAAGGACTATAACTGATCACCCCTCCTTCAAGCACCAACAAGAAGCCAAGATTTGAAGACAAACCAGCTCAGGAAGACCTTCAGCAACCGACTAATGTCAGCTCAGTCGACCTCAACGCCCATTTTATGAAAGAAGAAATGAATAACAGAGAAGATCCGCAACCGAGGACAACCCATTCCTCTGACCAATTCCAAACGGCAACTTCGAGCTCGTCCCACTGGGCGACAACCCTGACAAGGCGGTGAAGATTGACAAAGACATCCTAGATTTGCCGAAGAAACAACTCGCGACTTACCTTCGAGCCAACGCCGACCTGTTCGCATGGAGTGTAGCTGAAATGCCTGAACTCGACCCCAAGGTCGCCTGCCACCATCTCTCCATCGACCCATCCGCAAAGGCAGTAGTTCAACATAGGCGTCGACAATCTCCCGAGAAAGTGGAGGCTGCCGAGAAAGCTGTAAAAGAACTCCTAGAGGCAAATCTTATTTCCGAGGTCAAGTATTCAACTTGGCTCTCAAACGTTGTACTAGTTAAAAAATCTAATGGAAAATGGAGAATGTGCATTGATAATGCTGATGTTAACCGGGCTTGTCCCAAATATGATTACCCTTTGACTAACATTGACAGACTGGTCGACAACTCGGCCGGTTATAAATTGTTATCTTTTATAGACGCTTATTCCGGTTATAACCAAATCCCCATGCCGAGATGCGACAAGCAATGCACAACGTTCATGACCGAGTCGGGCAACTATTACTACAATGTAATGCCCTTCGGACTCAAGAACGTCGAAGCCACTTACCAGCGAATGATGAACAAAGTATTCCGAGGGAAAATTAGAGAGACCCTCGAGGTATACATGGACAACATGATCGTCAAATCCCAAGAAGACACTGACCACACAACGCATATCGAACGAGTATTCGAGCAGGCCAGATCCTGTAAGATGCGTTTCAACCAAGAAAAATGCACCTTCGGTGTCCAGGCAGGAAAGTTCCTCGGTTTTTACTTGACTGAAAGAGGAATAGAAGCAAACCCGGACAAATGTCGAGCATTCTCGGAACTCCCGACGCCCAACAACAAGAAGTCAATCCAAGTCTTAAACGGGATGCTCACGGCGCTGTCTCGATTCGTCGCGAAGTCCGCTCAACACGCTCTCCCATTCTTTAAACTGCTGCGCAAGGAAGCGACCTTCGAATGGTCCGAGGAGTGCGAACAAGCACTATCCCACCTCAAGCAAGTCCTCTCGAAATTGACCGTCTTGTCCCGACCAGGAAACGACGAAATTTTATACCTCTACCTGGCCGTCTCAAACGAGGCAGTTAGCGCAACCTTAATCCGAGAAGCCGAAGACGGGCAAAAGCCCATATACTTCACTAGCAAGGCCCGGAAAGGACCCAAAGTGCGATACCAACAAATCGAAAAAGTTGCGTTGGCACTAATAATCGCCGCTCGGAGGTTGAGATACTACTTCTTCGCCCATACCATCGTCGTCCGAACCGATCAACCAATCAAACAACTCCTCGGCCGACCAGACATGGCCGGGAGGATGCTGAAATGGCCCCTGGAGCTATCCGAATTCGACATCTAATACGAAAGCATGAAAGCACTGAAAGCTCAGGAACTGGCCGATTTCGTGGCCCAGATGAGCTCGATCACCTCCTCCCCTCCTTCTCCCGAGAATAAGTGGACCATCTACGTAGATGGCGCCTCCAGCAGCTCGAGAAGCGGAGCTGACGTCATCTTGGAAAATGATGAAAGGCTCATCATTGAGGTATCCTTGGTTTTATCCTTCACCACTTCGAACAACCAGGCCAAATACGAGGCTTTCCCCGCCAGTCTGCGACTCACTGAGGATGTAGGCGCCCGGGAAGTGAAGATTTACACTGACTCCCAACTCGTCGCATCCCAAGTTAACGGCGACTACCATGCCAAAAACGATGTCCTCATCGAATACCTTGTGCTAGTCAAAGAGAAAGTGAAAAACTTTGCAAGAGCGGAAGTCAAGCACATACCTCGGGGGCATAACTCCCGGGCCGACGTTCTCTCCAAACTCGCGAGCACGAGAAAGAAAGGCGGAAACAAGTCAGTAAACAAAGAAATCCTCTCAATACCAAGTGTCGATAAGAATGCACCCCTGATGCAAGTACACGTCATTGGCGACGATAATTGCTGGATGACCCTGGTGTATAATTTCCTCACAAAGGACGAACTGCCGATGGACGCAAAGGAGGCCTCCACAATCAAAAGACGGGCCTGATCGTACGTCATCGTCGAGGACAAGTTATACCGGCGGGGATTTTCCATCCATCTACTCAAATACGTCGACGGCTCCCTGGCACTCGAGATACTGCAGGAACTTCACGAGGGGATCAACGACCAACACCTCGACGGTCAATCACTGGGAAGAAAAGCTCTCAGAGCCGGATACTATTGGCCGACCATACAATAAGACGCCAAAGAACATGTCCAGAAGTGCGATAAGTGTCAACGCCACGCCGATATGCACCTAGCTCCCCCTCACGAGCTCAAATCCCTATCATCACCCTGGCCGTTCTCCACTTGGGGAATGGATCTCCTCGGACCATTCCTGGTAGGATCGTACCAAAAAAAGTACCTGGTGGTCGCCATGTACTACTTCACTAAATGGATCGAGGCCGAAGCGCTCGCCAAGATCATAGCCCAAAACGTGCTCCGTATTTACAAACGAAATATGCTCGCTAGATTTGGGGTGCCGTAGGAAATAATAACCGACAATGGCACCCAATTCACCAATAGGAAGTTCCAAGAGTTCGTCTCCAAGCTCGGCACCAAGCAACACTTCACTTCGGTGGAACACCCCCAAACAAACGAACTAGCCGAGGCGACAAACCGAGTTATTATCCGAGGACTAAAACGAAGACTCGGCGAGGCCAAGAGAGCGTGGGTCGAGGAACTGCACAACGTACTCTGGGCTTACAGGACGACACCAGATTCGAGCACTGGCGATACCCCATTTAGATTAACCTACGACACCGAAGCCGTCATCCCCGTGGAAATATGAGAACCCTCTCGTTGGACCGAGTCACCTCTTGAAGAAGAACTCAACGACAAAGATATGAGGGAAGAACTCGACATGGTCGAAGAGATCCCAACGGGGTCTTCCCTCCGCAAAGCCAAGCTAAAGCAACAAATAGTTCTGCGCCACAACACCAAAGTCATCAAACACGAGTTCAAAGTCGGCGCCCTAGTGCTCCGCAGAAACATGAAAAACTCACGCGAGGGCAAACTTGCCCCAAACTAGGAAGGCCCATACCGAGTTTATGATAAAATCGAGAATGGCGCCTACTACCTCGAGAACCTCATCGACGAAAAAATCGTTCGACCTTGGAATGCTGAAAACTTAGACGATATTATAGCTAGAGACAACTAACTCTCCCCGAACATTCGCCCCGAATACGAGAGGGTGATCGGGCACGGATGCGCGTCATGGTACAAACGCGAGCGCTCCATGACAACGACAGTTGGAATTCCTCGCCAAAGCAAAAAACCGACTACACGGGGAATCCTACACCTGGATCCACCGTGACAGTACCTGCACGGAAGAACCCCAGCTCGCAATGAGACCATTCACGCTGCGAGCACTTGGCCCCGATCGCGATCTCGTACTCGCTCATAGCACACACCTACTCTGCGCACCCGGGTCGTACCCCACATACCTGGAAAATCAACCAAGGCCGAGCACTATCTATTAACAAATATTTCTAAGTATAATGTCATTCGCCTGGATTGCCAAGTGTAATCCGATCACAAAATTTCCTAAAACAACAAACATTCTAGGCACACAGCAGAAAGTCGAAACACGAACATAAATTGCAAAACAGGAATATAATTTAAACCCGACCAAATTGGCCGGTGATATATAAATATTACAAAAATAGACGGGCACGCAAGCCCCCAAAATATGTCGGGCAAAGCCCAAAATCCAGAAAGAAAAACAATGGCACGCAGGCCGAGAGAACACGGGCACACACGCCCAAAATATCAAAACCAGAAAGATCATTCATTCTCGTCGGGAGTACTGGGCACCAACTGTCCATCCACGATCTTCGTCGTGAGACCAATGTCGTTTGTCTTCAACCCTGGGTTCAGAAGCTTCAATTGTTGAACCGCACACCTGAACCCATCTTCAGCCATACCGTGAGACCAATGTCGTCTCTCTTGATAAATTGACTTGACTATCACATTGTGTTAACACCTTTGAAACATTGTCTTTAGTCAATGGAACTTCCAACAAAAGGTCCTTCGACCATTCAACTTCTTGACCAGTGGAAGCGAGATCCACACACTATGACTCCATGGTCAAGAGAGTGATGCATGTTTGTTTCTTGATCTTCCAAGAAATATCACCCCAACTAGTGTATATATCTACTTAGTTGTAAATTTGTGATCTCCAACACTCGATATCCAACTCATATTAGTATATCCTTCTAATATGGCAGGAAACCTACCATAATGGAGGTCGAGACTTTGGTTTTTAAAAGATAATCAAAATCCTTGTGATCGATAATCCTTGTGATGGCCTTTCAATGCTCACCATTTGGATTGCTAGTAAATATACTCATTTACTAATTGCAAATGCTATGTTGGATATAGTACATTGCAATAGAAAACCAATTTCACTTGTGTATCCTAATATGACCATAACTCTTCCATCATTATTTTTACACTAAGACCAAATTGAATATTCACTTTCTTGAAATGTGACAGTTTTAACTTATCAATAACTTTCTCAACAAAGTGTATTTGACTAAGTTCATAACCCCCACTGTTTTCGCATTACTTTGATCCCCAAAATTGTGTCAATTAGTTCAAGATCTTTCATCTTGAATGTGGAAGTTAGAAACCTCTTTGTTTCTAAAATTCCATTCATCTCGTTGATAATCATGCATGATGATGCAAGAAGGTTTTTAGATGAAGTGAGAGATGAAATTATGAGCAATTTAAAATAGTATAATATAAATTGCAATGAGTAACTTAGTTATGTTCACTTCTCTCAAATTCTTCACTTGAATTTCTTTGCTAATACTTCTTGATCAACTTCATCATTGATGAGCATGACACTTTTGATCCTTTTCTTCTTTGATAACTTTGTCTTCATCAAAACTAAATATAAGATATATTTTCACAATCTCTCCCCTTTTGATGATGACAAACTCTTTGAATTCGTGTTTTGATAAGATTGAAAATTCTCCTCCTAAGTTGTGTGTCTCCCCTTTAATTTGTGAATCTTGCAAAGATAGAATCAAACCTTTGGTGCCACTGTTTTGGTGCTTGTTTTAATCCATACAAATATTTTATAAGCTTCCACGCCTTTTGTTCATTACCAAGAAGCACATAACCTTATGATTTTTTCATGTAAATCTCCTCATCGAGATATTCATTTAGGAATGTCGTTTTAACATCCTTTTGATGAATCATAAGGTCATGTTAGGAAGTCAAAGCAAACAAAATTATAAATTTCGTTATTAATTAACACATTCCTTTTGTCTAAAACCCTTGGTTAATCATCTATCTTCGTAGATGTTTAATGTACCATCACTATGATACTTCCTTTTAAATATATATCCAAAATATAATTAATGCATAGCAATCGTTGACGAACTTTTGATTTGTGTTTTCAACAATCCTTGGAGAACCTTCCTCACAAGGTTTTTAACTTTTGAGAATCTCGAATTCTTTATCCTCCGCAATAAGGTTCTCAAAATTCTATATAAGGGGATTTAAGAAGACTCCAAATTCATAGAAGTCATGAACCATCTTTAAATGATCTTCATGTGTTTTATAATAAAAAGTCTCATTGAACATAAACATGTTAGTAAGATAGAATAAAAATCAAAACTCAATTGCATAATTTAAAATCATGAACTTCAATAAATTTGATGACTTTAATAATTAGCAAATTTTAATATAATATTTCAAAATAAAATTTGAAATCCAATTTATATGAATACCAATAAATAATAAATTTCTTAAAAAAAATTAATGTATTTCTCTATCACAATTGCATCTACAAATCACAAATATCTTAATATGAAATCATATGAATTTAATTGTGTACCTTTTGTATAAAATTCTGCACTCGATAATGAACCATTGTATTCATATTATTTTGAATTTGATTATCAAAAGTTGCAATGGTTCAAGTGGTAATTACATTGGTCCAGTAGACAAAATTTCAAAATCTTGTCTCTGTTCATTCTGGCACCGACAACTCTATATTACGGTTTTGTAGTAGATGCAGCAAATAAATTATTATATAACAGGATAGCATCTTGCAAGAGTTAGAGATAATAAATTATATTGAAAAACAATTTTCCATAACTTACCTATTATGATTATACGTACAGCTTTTCTAATATATATGTTTCTTTTCTTAACTTGACTATATTTTCTAATTGACAAATATGAGAATATAATTAGCAGTATTTATATGCCACTAATATAGGGTAACATATGGAAATGAATATACCAGAAGACGACAACATACAATCTGTTAAATGTTTATGTTGTAAAACTTTTCAAAACTGTATCTACACATATCCAATCATTAATATTAACTTAAAGAAATGCAATCCAGGATATAAATATTGTAATAGTTTTATTAAGACATTTATTATTGATTCCAATAATAATATAAACTATGAAAGCATCTAAAAGAGATCAATACCATGTAGATCATCACCAATGAATGTTTTCAAATGCTCTACTCTTCATAAAGCAGTGAACCGAATTGAATCCCATGTAATGGTTCAATTCAATTTTAAGGCAATATAATTTTTACGGTGTTCTAGTATTTAAGAGAAACAATGAAAACATGCCCGAATTCAAGATAACAAAATTGTTCTTGATTTGAATTATTCTGTTATTTCTTTAATGCTTGAAATGAAAGTCTCGATAGCCATTATTTGAAATACTATAAGATTGTTATAAAATCAATTTAAATCGAATGGAATCGAGGCTAGAATCGTCCCTACTAGAAATACACGTATTTCCTGCGGAATTACCTGCAGATTTTTGCTAAATTTCCGCAATGTCGGCCTCGGTTTTTTACCATACCTCTCGCGGAGAGATATGCGAACTGACTCTTTTCTTTTTGCTTTTGTGTTTTTGAAAATCAGAAAGTCGCCACCGACTTTTATTTTATCCAATTAAGGAAAGGTTTATAAAAGAAACAGAGAAAAAACCTTTAAGAAATTCTGGGTAAGGGGGTAGGTTATACAAAGGGAAAGTGTTAGCACCCTTTGTATCCATGGTTATCCATGGGCTCTTTAATTTGCTTAGCTCACTTTTTTAAATCACTTTTCTATTGCCTTGAAATGCTTGTGTGTGGTTTCAAATACCTTTGTAAATTGACTTTGTAATGATCCTTGTGCGGATGTATACAAAGTGTTTTATCTTTCAAAAGATATTTTGAAAAAAAGAACGTTAACTTCGTAATGATCCTCGTTTGGATATATACAAAGTATTGTCTTTTTTTGAAAGTTTTATTTTGAAAAACAATGATATATGAGAGATTTGTTTGTTTTGATTTGAGCAAGCAAATTAGGAGGTCTACCCTAAGTTATAAGGTCTTTTCTTATTTCCTTTAGAAAATTCTCTTTTTATCGGATATAAACAAAAGTTCGATTTTGCATTTGAATTTGATTTTGATTTTGAGAAGAGTGAGAAAGGGATTACCCTAAGAGGTGCAAGTGTGATTGTGTTTTGATTCAGATATTTTATCTTTGAAGTTAGTGATCTAACGATTCAATTTTTATCTTTGGCATACACGCAATTTTATATGTGCTGGAATTTAAAATGCGGAAATGTAAAATGCGGAAAGTAAATCTACGCTATTACATCGATTGTGCAGGAAATGTAAACTACGCTATTTACATGAATTTGACAACCTATACACTTGATCTATGAATTTAAATTGCAAGAAAATAAAAGAAATATTTTTGGATTTTTTTGATGATTGATTTTAATTATAATTAATGCATGATTAATTTAATTAAAATGAGAAAAAGGATGGAAATAAAATTTAAACCTAAAAATTAAGTTTAAAATATGTTCAAAATGCTTATTAATTAATTTTAAAACAAAACTATTTTTTTTTGGAATTTTTGAAATTGATTTTGAAATTATTAAGTTAATTAATACATAATTATGCAAATAATTATACATATAATTAAAACTTAAAGAGAAAATTGTAACACCCTTCTAAACCCCGCGGAAATTAATAAAATAATTCAGAGTAAAACATGAAAACAAGGGTGCCACAATTCAATTTAAAACAAATTATCATAAATCAATTGTCATGCTTCACTTAGGGGTAAATCATCCATTTAACAAAATCATGTTTCTACACAGCGGAACATTAATCAACGGATAAGCATAACATCATCTATGCAATATCTCACAAAATTACTCCAATAACAACAAAATAAAGTATCATCATCAACTCTAAACTAGCGTTCCCCCAGTGTTACAATATCAGAGCATGACACCGACGCTATACTAAACAAACTGACTCATGAGCTAATCCTCACCGAGCCAAAAGCCGTTATCCTCAATCTGAAAATATCAACAGTAAGGGTGAGTCTCATTCACAATTAACAAATGTTATCGAATCATAAACAATAACACATCATAGTCACATTATTCATCCAATTTCATTATATTCAGATTGTCAGGAAGTACTCATCAACACACAACAACAATTAGAATACATTACCAAGAGACAACACCATAATTCATCCAAACAAATCATAACCATTACACAATCATCATATATTATAACATTGGACAATCTTCCATTCATGTTATAATAACACAATTAGCCTAATGCAAATGCAACTATATGCATGTGGTACCAAAATCTGGGATAACCCATCTCACCGATCCACCATTGTCAAGGATACGACAACACCCACTCACTAATTCCACACAATGGGAATTAGCTACCACTGATCCACCATCGTCAAGGATCAGCCACATGATGATTATGAAATGCATGTATCAACCATAACATGCTCATCATCAACATTAAACAACCAAATGTCATAATCATCAACCAACACAAAATAAATAGCCACACACAGTTAATGCTATTTCTCAACCATAATAAAATACATATTTTATACCAACAATATATGTATAACAAAAACCAATTACAACCACAATATCATGACAGGTAAATCATTCATTAATGTGCCTGTATGCATAAACCACCACACAGTGCAACAACAATAGCACCTCTCACAATCGTGTACCAAGTCCAATAAGTCAACCCAACAACAACAGTACATTTACATCATCATTCATCAAAACACATGATAACCATATTTTACCATGAAAAATATCCATTTGCATAATAAGCAGAAGCAACCACATTATCACAACACACATCATTGCACATATTCAACTATGCAAACAACAATCATTGCACCTCATCAACCATGCAAAACAAGAATAAACCACATTTGGAGAAAATGATACTTTTCAAAATAAAATCAAGTAATTGTTGTTTTATTTATTTCATATGGTAGAGCATTAAATTTAAGGAACAACGTCCAAAACGGCGTCTAAAACTGACTTACGGTTTGAAAGTTACACATTTTTACATTTTTCAAAGAAAATAATTATCGTTACAGCACGCGGCGCCATATCGAGTCCGCAACGCGTAACGAATAGAAATCACGCCTTCGCGGCGCAAACAAAGGTTCGCGGCGCGGAACGAGAAAATAACTACGCCTTCGCAGCGCGCACCTACCTTCGCGACGCGAACTGGCAAAAGTCAGAGTTCTCATCGCAACTGACAGCATTACGAGATTTATCCCAAAATCCTCAAAACCCAAATCGAGTTATATCATGAACCTCAAATACCACCATATCAGCCACATACATGTTATAACACACATATAACACACAAAGAGGATCATTTAACCGTCACAACAATCATATAATCATACAATTCATCACATCATACGATTTCCCTCAAAATCACCCCAAAACCCCCAATCTAGCATATAACCAACTGACACAAACAATGCATCTAAATCAGTCCTATCATCTATAATACGATAAAAAAACCGGAAGAGTCCCCCCCTTACCTTAGCCAAGGATCTTGATTATCCCTCTTCCTCTTCTGTTCCTCTTTCACGTATCAGCACTTCTACTTTTCTGCTCCTCTTTCACATCTATTTTCCTTTTTTCCTCAATTCCTTATTTTTATGAAAATAGATTTAATTTAGTAAAAGGCCTACTAACATAGCACACCCTCTTTACTAAAACCACATCAAGCCCAATAACCTCTTTTTCCATAATTCTTCAATTAAATCCAATCAAATGCCAAATAATTATAAATAATAATTTAATTTCTGATTAAATTAAAATTATAAAATATGGGGTGTTACAACTCTCCCCCACTAAAAGAGTTTTCGTCCTCGAAAACATACCTTAAGTGGAAAGTTCCGGATAAGAGTCTTTCATCTAGCTTTCTTACTTCCAGGTAACATTTCCATCAGTCAATCCACAAAATCCACCTGACATAACCAACAGAAACATGTCCCATGCATTCAATTTTAGCTCTTACGTCGCATTTGACCACCTAAAGGCGTACCGCTTGCTATATCTCCAAAAGGTTAACGACAAAGAAACGTCAAGGTCCGATCCATACAATACGCCCAACAACCGAATAATATAATTTCTTAATCCATGGTATGACCACACCTGATCAACACTGCAGTCATCAATTCCATATACGAACGTACCAACCTGAAATACACTTTCCCATTTGCGCGATAAAGTAATACTTACACTTTTCACCAAATGCTTCCTTCAAGAAACTCAATACTCATATTCCTATACCATTGAATTCCAATTATTTGACTCCTGCTAAGTCACACTATCAATTATCCAACACGTTACATTATGCTTTTGCTGCACTATTCTGATTACTCACTACAATCATCTACACCAATTAGATTTCTGAGTTTGTCCCGATTCCGACTCTCTTTACTCATTCGTTCAAGAATCATTCTTTACCATTCATGGTACTAATCTACCACTTAGCAATACTTACTCGCACTCCAAAAACAAATCCCCGAGTTACTACATCTATTAAAACATTCCAACCATCGGAACAAGTACACCCAAGTAATTATACTCACACTCATTAGCATCAATATACTATTGCTTACAAAATAGCTCAAACTGAGTCTCTTCATTCTCTAAGAATTAAATCAACTTCATCCTTCATAGAGTATAATTCCCCATTATATCTGGAAATCCACAATAACCCCTTAACAACAACACAAAATTATTATAGCATCATATAGTATCAACTCATCGTCTTAACTTTGCCAAATGCATACTCGTTAACTACGTACAACCACAATAACATGTTCGTCATCCCGTAAATTATTCAAAATATTTATAATTCTCTGACACGACATTACATCCATTGGATTCTAAATCCAACATATAGATCAATACATATTCTCTATGTAAGCTCCTGACATATTAATCCGTCACTTCCCACGAGTAGTACTTGCACACTACTCCACATCACACGTTCGTTGCGCGACTCTGATTACCCATCTTAAGTCATCATCCAATATATTGCACTCTTTCGTATTCACTTCTTCATAAGTTCACACCACATGGTGAGTGATTATTCTCACGGCTTAGTATTCTTCGCATCCCAAACCATTAAGGTAACAAAACAAGTTCATCCCATCTATATGATTCCGTCTACTACCAACAAGAGATTAAGGGTGATCAAGTCCTCAATTTGTCAATAGATAGACGACAACCATATGTAAGCATAAACCGTCGTTACTACATAATAGTGTCTTTTCCGAGTTTGCACTCCAACTCATTAACATCGTCATAGTTCAATAATCCACTTTGAGTCTTTACAACTCGCACACTTCCCTCTTATTGGATCTTGTCGGTGAGACACCAACGTCCAAACATTTCACACAATCCGCTTCATAGTCACTTAGCATCACACACTTGTTAAGTACTTCCAAACTTCATAGTCACTAATATACTCGTACATTACTATTCATTCCGTTCCAAATCAAAATCCTCGTCTTAGCAAAAGACCGCGACGACATTCATAACTCATGGCTTTACTTCCGATCCTGTGACGTCTTTCACATCCCAATATCATTCCACTTGGAATCTCAACAAGTCTTCCTCACATCAATAGGTCTTAGAAATTCTCTACAATTCTTCTTTCATACATGTTGTTGCTTTGGCATCACAAATATGACTTCAACCTTACTAAAACTTATTTCACCTTTAATACTAATTCACTCTTCACTAAAATCCATCGACACTCAAATCATCTTTATTACCGAACATCTCATCAACTTATTCATGAACAACATGTTCTAGTCAACTTCGTTTCAAACAATCGCGGTAGTAGGCATCCCTATTCAACAAGTTTCACACTTCCGTAACCGACTTTAAAATCTCTCCTCATAGGATCACTCTACTGGATCTATAACTCTTACATAAGGTAGAACATAATTTCACCTCTTCGTAGGCTCAAACGGCACATTAACCCGACACTCGGAACTCAAGATATGAATTTTCCAATCGTTATCCGAAATTGCAACATCGACATCATGCAGCGACGCTCTATATGGTATTCCCAAAACTCTTCAAATGGTATATTCAATTCTTAAAATAATTTTTCAACAAATCATCTAATTATTCCTTCAATCCATTCCACTCTGACACTGATATCCCGTGCAGTACTAACAACAAGTCTAGTTCTAAGAGCAAGCGTAACCGCAACTTTGCCTCTTTCCAACATCATTCTGTCACAATTAAATATGTTACAGCTACTACAACCATTTTTATAACAAGGTTCATCTCGTTAGCTTTCCGACGCTTCAAACGGAGCTCAAATCGGATGTCCAGAACTCCCGTTATGAATTTTCGAAGTTCTGCAGCTATTCAACAATTTTCCTGCGTTTTGCTTACGAAAATCTCACTCCAGAACTCATTCTTTTCAACTCGATCACCTTCCAAACAGCCCCTTATCATATCTCTTCACTTCCAAACATTCTTATAACTTGAGCAACACATCCTATCACCGACGCTATACTAAACAAACTGACTCATGAGCTAATCCTCACCGAGCCAAAAGCCGTTATCCTCAATCTGAAAATATCAACAGTAAGGGTGAGTCTCATTCACAATTAACAAATGTTATCGAATCATAAACAATAACACATCATAGTCACATTATTCATCCAATTTCATTATATTCAGATTGTCAGGAAGTACTCATCAACACACAACAACAATTAGAATACATTACCAAGAGACAACACCATAATTCATTCAAACAAATCATAACCATTACACAATCATCATATATTATAACATTGGACAATCTTCCATTCATGTTATAATAACACAATTAGCCTAATGCAAATGCAACTATATGCATGTGGTACCAAAATCTGGGATAACCCATCTCACCGATCCACCATCGTCAAGGATACGGTAACACCCACTCACTAATTCCACACAATGGGAATTAGCTACCACTGATCCACCATCGTCAAGGATCAGCCACATGATGATTATGAAATGCATGTATCAACCATAACATGCTCATCATCAATATTAAACAACCAAATGTCATAATCATCAACCAACACAAAATAAATAGCCACACACAGTTAATGCTATTTCTCAACCATAATAAAATACATATTTTATACCAAAAATATATGTATAACAAAAACCAATTACAACCACAACATCATGACAGGTAAATCATTCATTAATGTGCCTGTATGCATAAACCCCCACACAGTGCAACAACAATAGCACCTCTCACCATCGTGATCCAAGTCCAATAAGTCAACCCAACAACAACAGTACATTTACATCATCATTCATCAAAACACATGATAACCATATTTTATCATGAAAAATATCCATTTGCATAACAAGCAAAAGCAACCACATTATCACAACACACATCATTGCACATATTCAACTATGCAAACAACAATCATTGCACCTCATCAACCATGCAAAACAAGAATAAACCACATTTGGAGAAAATGATACTTTTCAAAATAAAATCAAGTAATTGTTGTTTTATTTATTTCATATGGTAGAGCATTAAATTTAAGGAACAACGTCCAAAACGGCGTCTAAAACTGACTTACGGTTTGAAAGTTACACATTTTTACATTTTTCAAAGAAAACAATTATCGCTACAACACGCGGCGCCATACCGAGTCCGCAGCGCGTAACGAATAGAAATCACGCCTTCGCGGCGCAAACAAAGGTTCGCGGCGCGGAACGAGAAAATAACTACGCCTTCGCGGCGCGCACCTACCTTCGCGGCGCGAACTGGCAAAAGTCAGAGTTCTCATCGCAACTGACAGCATTACGAGATTTATCCCAAAATCCTCAAAACCCAAATCGAGTTATATCATGAACCTCAAATACCACCATATCAGCCACATACATGTTATAACACACATATAACACACAAAGAGGATCATTTAACCGTCACAACAATCATATAATCATACAATTCATCACATCATACGATTTCCCTCAAAATCACCCCAAAACCCCCAATCTAGCATATAACCAATTGACACAAACAATGCATCTAAATCAGTCCTATCATCTATAATACGATAAAAGATGTTAATCGGAAGAGTCCCCCCTTACCTTAGCCAAGGATCTTGATTAGCCCTCTTCCTCTTCTGTTCCTCTTTCACGTATCAGCACTTCTACTCTTCTGCTCCTCTTTCACATCTATTTTCCTTTTTTCCTCAATTCCTTATTTTTATGAAAATAGATTTAATTTAGTAAAAGGCCTACTAACATAGCACACCCTCTTTACTAAAACCACATCAAGCCCAATAACCTCTTTTTCCATAATTCTTCAATTAAATCCAATCAAATGCCAAATAATTATAAATAATAATTTAATTTACGATTAAATTAAAATTATAAAATATGGGGTGTTACAAAAATTATCCTAAATATGTACAAAATTAGTCTATAATATATAAATTATATTTAACATAAAGAAAAATTTTTTTTATGATTTTTTGATTGGTTAAAATAATTAAAAAGCAAATATATAAATATATACTAATTAATTATATAAAATATTTAATATTTAAGAAAAAATAAAATATTTTATGTCAAAAAATAATATATTATTTTAGAAGCCTAAGAATATTTTTATTATATATTTTTGATTTTTGAAACTATTTAAATTAATTTTGCAAAGAAATTAAAATAAAAATAGAAAATAAAAATAAGGCTATGATCCTGTGTGATTAATCTGAAAGTCTATGATAAGGATGCGTGTTTTGATGTGTTGGATTGAAGATTAGTGGAGATCTATGGCTCAGATTGATGGACACATGGTGCACGTGGATAGAGAGATTGCATGTGATCATTCAGAATTCAAATATTCCAGGTGGGGTCCACGCTGGTTGACCAGCGAATGAGAGGAGAGGAAAGCGCCACGCGTGCAGTCAAACTTTCCTCCTTACTATTCATCATCTTCTTCCTTGGTACCTGCGGAATTTCCTGCAAACTTACCTGCGGATTTTCCTACGGATTTTGCTTTCAATTTTTTAACCTTTTGAATGACCTACAAAACGAAAATAAAAAAGAATAAGGGCCACCCAGATCACCTAAATGGACCCTTTTGAACATGATAGCGTCGTTAGTTTTTTCATTTGGAGCTTGTATCATGGAGAACGAAAGCTTCACATGTTTGAAGCTCAAAAATGGTGGAGCTTCAAAACCACGTTAAAGCTTGCATGTGATCACTCAAACCTACTCTATATCATGCCATGAGTCCATGCAAGTGGTTAGTTTTTATTTTAATCAAGCATGCATACGAAAACGAAAGTTATGAAGTTAAGAACATGAAGATGGTGATACACGTATTTAAATCATTATGGGACTTGTTTAGTGCATCAATCTTACTCTATGTGACCCCAAGGGATGATTTGAATGGTTATTTTTTATTGAAGTAAGCTGGAAGTTGCAAAACGAAAATTACAAAGTATTTGATATTCTTGTGAGAATTTTGTGAAGTTGATGGCATGCCCTTGCTATTTTCGTGTCTCTCTACATTGGTGAAGCATATCCCCTAATTTATAAGCTAAGAGGTGCTTAAAATCTAAGCTAGAAGCATTGATGAGCTTTGTTGAAACTTTGATTTTTAAATATTAAAAATCTTTGAAACTTTGACCAAAGCTTGCTCTCCTTTACTTCTCTTTCTTTGTACTTCCTTTTTGCTGCAGAAGATAAGCTACCTTTGATGACTCGTGCTTAAAATTCAAGCTATGCATTATCCTTCCATTTTCCTTTTTTAATTTAATCTTAAATGTGATAAAATTAAACCAAAAAAGAAAAAAATGTTATGGGCTTTGTCTTGGTCGTGGGAGGCCCTTTACATTATGGGAAACATGTATGGATCATGAAAACTTGGCCCCATTTGGAAAAAACACATTTTTGATCAATGTTGATTTCATGCATTTTCCCAAAAAATGGTCAACTTCAACAAGGCATAAATACCTCAATTTTTATCATATGAAGGAGATCTTGTATCTTTTGGAAACCTCAAAGAGTCCTCTAACCAATGTCTTTGGTCTCATATCAAAATGATTTTCCATTCTCCTTGTGTGTCCTTTTGAAAAAAGTGACTTTTTGTTGACTTTGAAAATGACCTGTAATGTCTTGGTTCATATTTTTCAAATGGTGAATCTAATGACCATGGGACCAATTGCATTTGAAAGATAATTGAATTTCCTTCAAAATGAGATTTGGTTTGAATTTTTTGGATGAAGGATGAGAGAGTTATGACCAATCAAAGTTCAGTTGACTTTTTAGGAGAAAACCCTAATTTTGAAACTTAGGGTTTTGTTGATTTTTGATCTTTCCTTGATGAATTATGATCATCCAATGATCAAATGATGAATCCTTTGACAAAATATGGATGTTGACAAAAAAATCATTTTTGACTGTCTGTTGACTTTTTGGTCAAACGGGTCGTCTGTTGACTATTTGAGCTGCTGACTGTGCGTCTGAGTGAATTGAAGTTTGAAAATTTGTATGGTGGTACTTTGAGATATATGGAAGTCCATGAAATCCATTTGAGGTCTCAAAAACTTGTTCTCCTGAAAAAAACAATAAACCCTAGTTAGGGACTGTTTGTGTAGGAGACAGTTAAGCGTACCTGATTTTTGTGCAGTGCTGAGTTTCTGCTAATCATGTGATATTCAGAAGACTTCTAGAACAAAAATCTTGGAATTTTGAATTGCAAAAGTTTGATTTGATTGATGGTACAAAACATGGAGAATTGCACTGTCAGCGGTTTGACTGTCAACTGACTGTTCAGGTATTAATGTAGCAGTTAGAGTGAAAATTCAACAGTCAAAGTTAATTTTATTTTTTTGTTTTTGTTTTGTTAATGATGAAAATTTATTTACATGACTTGTTAGAAAAAACACAGACATAGTAAATAAATAATAAATACTGTATGCGAGCAGAATTACCGATAATAACCCTGAAAAACATTTACTGCACAGAAAAATAAATATTTAACTAGCAGAAAACACACAAAATATTATCTGGATAATTAAGCAACAATATGACAAATAGTACGACATTTAATACTGACGGTACAAATATTACATACTATAATGAACAGTACAACGAGTAAACGGTACGTTAAGAAATAAGAAATACGACAAACTTTAAGAATGACGATTAATAACCCATGCTACAAATAATAACACGTAGATGATTGGGAGTGTAAGCATCCCAGGTCCACATTTTTCAGGACTATGTAGACAGAAGAAAGACATGATTACCACCACGACGGTGATGACCAAAAGAAAACACGTTTCCATCCGCTTCGCCATTTTGCCGGGGAAGAAGAAAGAATGAATATGAAGTAGAAATTTGGGAGATGAGTTAGAATTTTGATGTGAGATTTTATGGAAAAAATGAGAGGTATTTATAGAATAAAAAGAAAGATAGAGACGTTGGGGAATGAAGTGATTCCGTACAAAAGGAAAATTTGAGTGGGAGTAGGATTTGAAAGAAAGTGTATGATGGTGTTGGAAAAAGAGATGTATAGAATAAAGTTAGGATTTGATTTTGAAGGAAAGAGATTTGAAAAGAAAGGAAAAGATTTTGAAAATAATGGAATATGGTATAAAAATTAGTGGGAGACAAGAATTAATAATAATTTACTTGTTACCGGTACAGTCTGAATCCCCGGGCTCTGCGCCTGCAAAAAGATTTAGTTCTGTACCAATTGCGTCAATACTATTTATCTATAAATAAATCTCAAATAAATAGCGTGTGTGAAGTAATAAACAGTACTTGGCGTTTGTGTAAGAATAAATTCAACAGCGAGCCAAAATACCGTATAAGAAAGATTCTAAAAACTAAGCATTTCATACGTCAGGATATTTATGAAATAAAAATCCAAGATTATATGAAACTCTTAATTTTTAGATTGGAGTTTTCTTGAAAAAAGATGCGGGCAAATTTTGGGGTATAACAGTTGCCCCTATTCAATCTTCTTAAACCTGAGGAGATTGTTTGAAATCTGAAGGTAGAAGATGATTGAATATTTAGATGCCCTGAAAATTTGCACTTACCTCGATCGGAAGAGATGTTGTAAGTTGCATTTGAATGTTGTCTGAGAAATGTTGTTGGCAGATCGAAACATTACCTGAGATGGGCCTTCAGATGCCATCTGGCAAATGTATTTGATGGTTTGTTCACCAGAATGAATCCATTGATTATATCTTGATGAAGGATTTGAAAAACCTCTACGTTGATTGTTTCAGAACCGTCCGAGGTTACCGCTTTTAAGTCTAGGAGGATGATCGTTACGGAATTGTCCAAAGTTTTTCCGCTTTAGATTTGAAAGTTGATCGTTGTGGAACCGTCTGAGGTATCATCTTTAGATCTTCGATGGTAGATCGTTCTGGAACCGTCTGAGGTATCAGCTTTAGATCTGCGATGGTAGATCGTTCTGGAACCGTCCGAGGTATCAGCTTTAGATCTTTGTTGCTTGTTTTTGAGTTGATAGGTGATTTGGAAAGAGAGATCCCTTCAGAATGAATCCTTGGCTTGATTATATCTGAGAGGACCAATGGTCTGAATAGAATTCAGGGGAACACTGCATGTGATTGAGAACATCTTTGCTGAAGACATCCGTCTGCCTGAAAAAATCAAGTTAGTGATATGTAATGTTTATGATGTATGTAATGTATGTGTTTGTCATAAAACATTATATGCTATGTATGAATATATATGATGTATGATGTATGATGTATGACTTGAGCGTGTCAAGCTTCTGGTTGGGAAAATAAATGGAGGTATTGTGATTGTTTGATGATCTTTTGTCATCTTGTTTGAATACCCTCGACTGGGGACCTTCTGTGAGAACCAGGGTGCTCTGTTGAAAGATCTTTGATTACCGCTCGGGGATGAAAAGTAATTTGAAAATTTTGATTTTGATACCCTTTAAAATGGGAATGAGGAAGATGCATAATCCTCCGATGCACTATTTGACCAAGTCTTGGTGTGGAGATCACACCTTCTGGGGATAGTAATCTGGAACAGCCCTGCTGGGGAATAAGATTCCTTGAATCACCTTGCTGGAGAGAAAATTTTTATTGAGGAATTTGCTGAGAAATGCATCTCTGTTGGGGATTTTCTTTTGATGCTGGTTTCGGGATGATGTCCAAATGATTGGGACATTACCTGAATGCTATTCCTGTTTTTCTTATAAACATCAATCATATTCAAATGCACATGCTCATTCAAAATTATCATTGGGACGTTTACGTATTCAAAACAGAAAAAGTGAAAACGTTGATTTTGAGCATGATCTGTATTGATCTTTGAAAAAGAGCCATGATAGGCTGATTAGTACAAGGAGACAAAAATCCTAGTAGTAGGAAATTGTCATACAGCTTTGAAAAATAATCCAGTCAAGTTTCAATTCTGCTATTCTCAATCTGTCTTCGAGCATCTCATCCCTCACTTGTTGGAAGAAAGTAATTGGACTGATCGGTATCTTTGATGTGTTGAATCTTGACGGTGAATAGGTAAATAAACGGAACATAGTTGTATACTTTATTCCCTAACTTTTGCCTAGGCTGCCTTTTCAGGTTTTCAATCCACCGAGACGCTCATTTTTGCCTAAGTCGCCTTTTCATGTTTTCAACTTAGCGAGCTGTTCTTCAAGCGAAGTACTTTTTGACTATGTCCGCATTTACAGGGTGTGGGAAATCCTCGCCATCCATAGTGGTAAGCAACATGGCACCGCCGGAGAATATTTTCTTGATTACAAATGGTCCCTCATAAGTGGGAGTCCACTTGCCCCTGGGGTCACCTTGTGGTAAAATGATGCGTTTGACAACCAAGCCACCAGTTTGGTATGCCTGACTTTTGACTTTCTTGTTGAAGGATTTGATCATCCGTTTTTGGTATAGTTGACCATGACAAATAGCTGTGAGCCTTTTCTCATCAATCAAGTTTATCTGGTCCAACCGTGTTTGAATCCAATCGTCTTCGTCTAGATCAGCTTCTTTCATAATTCTTAGGGAAGGAATTTGAATTTCAATTGGAAGAACTGCCTCCATACCATAGACTAAGGAGAATGGAGTTGCCCCTGTTGAAGTATGCGCTGATGTGCGATAACCATGAAGAGCAAAAGGTAACATCTCATGCCAGTCCTTATAGGTTACTGTCATTTTTTGTATGATCTTCTTGATGTTCTTGTTGGCAGCTTCCACCGCGCCATTCATCTTTGGTCGATATGGAGAAGAATTATGATGTTTGACCTTGAACTGTGTGCAGAGTTCAGTAATCATTATGTTGTTCAAATTTGTGCCATTGTCTGTGATGATCCTTTCAGGGATGCCATACCCACAACATTCTTGGTGACAGAAGCAAATGAAGCTACTTCTACCCACTTGGTGAAGTAATCAATGGCGACTAGGATAAAACGATGTCCGTTGGAGGCAGTAGGCTTGATTTCTCCAATCATATCAATACCCCACATTGCAAAAGGCCAAGGATTCGTCAGGACATTTAACGGGACTGGAGGTACATGTACCTTGTCTGCATATATCTGGCATTTGTGACAGGTTCTGGAGTGACGATGGCAATCTGTCTCCATGGTAGACCAGTAATAACCTGCTCTTAGGATCTTTTTAGCCATTGTATGTCCACTTGAATGAGTACCAAAGGCACCATCGTGTATGTCTTCCATAATCCGTTCTGCTTCCTTCTTGTTTACACAATGAAGCAAAGTCGAGTCATGGTTACGTTTGTATAGGGTTCCATTACTTAGAAAGAATTTGGCAGCAAATCTCCTTAGAAACTTTCTGTCATTAATGGATCCCCCTTCAGGGTACTCCTGGGCTTCGAGATATCTTTTTACTTCATGGAACCATGGTTTTTCTTCCGTTCCTTCGGCATCGATCTCATTGCAATAGGCTGGTTCATCCTATGTGTAAATGGTGATCATTGGAGCCTCATTATCCCACCTGACTTTGAACATGGATGACATGGTAGCTAAAGCATCAGCTAGTTGATTTTCTTCACGCGGGATGTGTTCAAAAGTGATTTCTTCAAAGTAAGGAATCAAACTCAGCACATATTCTTTGTATGGAATTAGATTTGGGTGATTCGTGTCCCATTCCTCTTTGACTTGATAAATTACCAGAGCCGAGTCTCCGTAGACCTCTAGGAATTTGATTCTTAGATCGATTGCAGCTTTAAGACCTAGAATACATGCTTCGTACTCGGCTATATTGTTAGTGCAATTGAAGCATAATCTGGCAGTAAAAGGTGTATAACCCCCTGCAGGGGAAATGATCACAGCTCCGATGCCATTGCCGAGTGCATTAGAAGCTCCATCAAAAACCATAGTCCATCGGGATCCTGTCTCGGGTCCTTCTTCCGGTTCTGGTTGTTTGTAGTCAGCAACTAGCATAATGTCCTCATCTGGGAAGTCAAAGTTCAATACTGGATAATCATCCACTGCTTGATGAGCCAGATGTTCAGCTACTACACTTCCTTTGATTGCTTTTTGTGAAGTGTACTGGATGTCATATTCTGTTAAGATCATTTTCCATCTTGCTATTCTTCCAGAGAGAGCAGGTTTTTCGAACACATACTTGATAGGATCCATTTTGGAGATCAAGAAAGTGGTGTGATTTAACATATACTGTCTTAGTCGGCGAGCCGCCCATGCTAAGGCACAACAAGTTTTCTCGAGCAGTGAGTATCTTGTTTCACAATCGGTAAACTTTTTGCTAAGATAGTAGATTGCATGCTCCTTTCGGCCGGACTCGTCATGTTGCCCCAGTACACACCCCATTGAATCTTCTAACACTGTTAGGTACATTATCAGAGGTCTTCCTTCCACAGGTGGTAACAGGATTGGCGGTTTTTGGAAATACTCTTTGATTTTATCAAATGCTAACTGGCATTTGTCATTCCATCTTTCCACTTGATCTTTCTTCAACAGTTTGAAGATTGGCACACAAGTAGTAGTCATATGGGCAATAAATCTGGCGATGTAATTCAGACATCCCAAGAATCCTCGGACTTGTTTCTCGGTATGAGGTATAGGCATTTCTTGAATGGCTTTGACTTTGGCAGGGTCAACCTCAATACCTTTGCTGCTGACGATAAAACCTAAGAGTTTGCTGGATCTTACTCCAAAGGTACACTTGTTCGGATTCAGTCGCAATCTGTATTTCTTGAGTCTGTTAAACAGCTTATGTAGATGACCCAGATGTTCTTCTTCGGTGTTGGATTTTGCAATCATATCATCGACGTAAACCTCTATCTCCTGATGAATCATATCATGGAACAGAGCTACCATTGCACGCTGATATGTAGCTCCTGCATTCTTTAAACCAAAGGGCATTACTTTGTAACAAAAGGTTCCCCAGGGTGTTGTAAAGGTTGTTTTTTCCATGTCTTCGGGTGCCATCTTGATTTAATTGTACCCTGAGAATCCATCCATGAAGGAGAATACCTTGCATTGTGCGGTATTATCAACCAGTACATCGATGTGAGGTAAAGGGAAATCATCTTTGGGGCTTGCCCGATTCTGATCTCTTTAGTCTACACACATTCTGACTTTCCCGTCTTTTTTAGGTACAGGCACGATGTTAGCTATCCAAGGAGGATAACTTACAACTTTCAGAAAACAGGCATTGAATTGCTTTTCAACCTCGTCTTTGATCTTCTTGGACATATCGGGCCTACTCCTCCGCAATTTTTGCTTAACTGGAATGCTACCTTCTTTGATTGGTAAGCGATGAACCACAATGTTTGTGTCAAGGTCAGGCATATCTTCATAGGACCAGGCGAATACCTCGACGTAGTCTCGCAACATTTGAATTAGCTTTTGCTTGACACTGTCTTCTAGATCAGCCCCTATCTTGACTTCTTTCTTTTCCTCGTCATTGCCCAAGTTGACGACCTCAATTGGTTCCTCATGTGGCTGTATAGTCTTTTCTTCCTGTTCTAACAGCCTTGCAAGTTCTCTTGGTACTTCACAATCTTCCTCACTTTCATCCTCAGTTTGGTAGATCGGATTTTTCAAAGTCATGACGGGCAATAGCAGAATCGTTATCAACTGGATCCAGAGTGAATGTGAATCTGCATTTATTTATGTGGGTGTGTGTAAGAACACATAGCTATTTGAAAAATGAATTAAGCAAAGAAAGAAAAAGGATCACAAAATTAGAATATGCAAACGTCCCATGATTTTATTGAATGAACATGATCATGATATGACAAACCCTTATAAAAAGGACCAGTGTGCTTCGGGCAAGGCACACGGCTTTCAAGTTCATGGCTCGATAGTACAGGAACCATTTTTATATTTGAACAATATAAACAACGAAAACAGGAAATTTCATTTACTCCTGATCAAAGGAGATCACATCCTCAGCTTTCCAGTTGTTCAATCCATTGTTGTGAGCAGGGAGTATCCAGCTGCTCCAGTTGCAGTTGTTTTCTTCATCTTCCACAGCATCGATTTCATTGGTGGGGAAATGAGCTGGTAATTCTTTGGGGTAAGTGATATACTCTGCTGGATATAAGAGCCCAGGCTGAGATATCTCTGTTGGCTGAGCGGGATAATCGATAAGGCCGTCCCATCCAGTTGGGATGATGTCTTGGATAGAGGCTTGTGCATTCTGGTGAGTGTTGTACTCTGACAGAAAACAACCCTCGTTATTTGGTATTTCCCAGGCTTCTTCAGGGGTGAATTTGTCTTCGCAATGTTCATCCCATCCAGTTGGGACAATGTCTTCAATGGCGACTTGTGAGCTCGGAGGAGCAGAATATTTCACCATAAAGTCATATTTGCCACTTGTCTCTCCTAGCGTATCCCAAACTTCTTTAGGGGGATTTGGATATTGCTCAGTGATGGAACTTGTGAAACTTTTGCCATTTTCAAATTGATCACCCCATCCAGTTGGGGTAATATCTTCCATAGCAATAAAAGAACTCGGAGGTGCAGAATACTTTACTAGAAAATCATATCCGCCGCTTGGTTCTCCCAAAGTATCCCAAACTTCCGTGGAAAGGGGTGGAATTTCATTTGGATATGGCTGAATGATATGGTTCAAGAACACTCCATCGTCTTCAATAGCATTTACCCCTTGGCTGACGAAGTGTGACATTAATCCTCCAGGACGAGGACTTTGGTCATTCTTTTGATTTCCATTAACATAGCTCAGGCCTAGCTTATCAGACTTGTAAGGTACATCGAGGAGATGTCCCCATACCGTGCAATCCCTTTTTTCGATCACAACTTTGGCATCTTTGAGAGAAGCCATAGTTGTAGTTGGAGTAGCAGAAATATGTTTGGTAGTAGAGACATCTGGAGAGACCACCTCAAAAGATTGGCAGGGAGTTTCGATGAATTCGTCATCCAACTCAACATACTTGGAATTGCTCAGGTGGCTAACCACATATTCTTCTTCGCCGTAAACTGTGACAATCTTTCCTTTTACTGGATACTTCAACTTCTGATGCAGGGTAGAAGTTACAGCATTTGCCCCATGTATCCAAGGGCGTTCTAGTAGACAGGAATATGCTGGGTGAATTTCCATTACGTAAAAGGTTGAATCAAAGATCTGAGAGCCCACTCTGATTGGGAGATTCACTTTTCCGTACACTGTTCTTGTTGACCCGTCGAAAGCTCTTACCACCACATCGCTTGGTTGTAACATAATTCCTTCGAAGTTAAGCTTTTCCAGCACTGCTTTTGGTAACACGTTAAAAGAGGAACCGTTATCTACCAGCACATGAGATAAAGTGGTGCCATTACATTCAATGGAGACGTGTAGGGCTTTATTGTGATTTTTCCCAGCAGGGGTTAGATCAACATCAGAGAAACCGAGGCCATTATTCACTGTTAGATTGGCCACACAATTTTCAAATTGATCGACTGAAATCTCTTGAGGCACATGTGCAGTTTTCAGGAACTTCATCAGGGCTTTGGCATGAGCTTCTGAATACTTTAGTAGAGACAGCATTGATATTTTTGAAGCAGTATGCCCCAGTTGCTCGACAATATTGTAATCACTCTTGCAGATGATTTTCAATATTTCCTCCATTTCTTGCTTTGATGGATCCTCAGCAGTGACCTCCACCGGTATCTGAACTGGTTCAACTTGTGGCTCTTTGCCTTGAGCGCTGATATCTTGATTAAGAACTAGGACCCGGACTGGACCAGCAGCAACATTTGGAGAAATTTCTGGTGAAAAGATCCTCCCACTTCTCGTAATCTTGCTAGTACCCACAATATTATCCACAGTTGGAGTAGTAAACTTTATGGCCTCTTTAGTCAAGGTATCCTGCTTAACTCCATGGACATAAACATTAGTGTCGTAACCCCACGGGACAACTTTGTCTGAGGAGTATGGAAATGGAGTTGGACTAGCAATGATTACTGATGCCACTTTGGGTGTAGCAGAAATTTTGAAAGGAGCCTTGGTAGGGATTTTGAATGGTATGTTGGAAACCACCGAGACATCTTCTATTCTCATCCCATTTGAAAAGACTTCGCATAGATCGTCCATGGAAGGGAGCCTCTCAAACATAATGATACGGCGATCCATCCACTTTTGGATTCCTATTTTCAGATTCTCACAACCATTGGGCAGGTGTGCACAATAAAAGCAATTAGGGTCACAACCTGGAAAGTAACCAACTTGGATTAGCTTTCTTTTGACTTCAAGGAGCGGAGTCGATAATGCCCTCACATCATAGATGTAAACAGTGTCCATGATACCATTAACAGTTTTGTCATGCTTCGGCATAGGTGCAGTGATGACATTTGGAGTTTCTGGAGGATCAAACTCAATTTCCCCAGCGTCTATCATGTCTTGTATTTTATTTTTTAGGGCCCAACAATGATCTGCGTCATGTCCTGGACAGTTAGAGTGATACGCACATGTTGCATCAGGGCGATAACTCGGAGAGGAAGTGTTGACGTTCTTTGGAGGGTCTTTCAATGTGATCAAATCTGCTTTTAGCAAATGCTGCAATGCATGAGAGATTGGCATATTGATTCTGGTGAAATTTCTTCTTGGCGCATCTGGTCGACGCGTATATTTTGGCTGTTGATCTTTTTGAGGTGCAGATGGGGAGATCAGAACTGCCCCTACATATTGGTGATGCTCACTTTTGCGACCTTTCTGACTATGCATTGTGTTAACTTCATTTCTCCCACTGATAGGCCTTTTTGTAGTACCAGAGGAAGAGCCTATTTGAATTTTTCCATTTTGAATGCCGCTTTCGACACGTTCTCTAGTCAATATCAGGTCAGTGAAACCTGATGATGAGCTTCCCAGCAAATGACTATAGAAAGGGCCAGTTAAAGTCCCATGAATATGTCGACTAGCTCGCGATCAGATAAGGGTGGCTGAACCCTTCCAGCCAAATCTCTCCACTTTTGTGCATAACCTTTAAAACTTTCCTTTGGCACCATTGACATGCCCCGCAGTTGAGTACGGGTTGGTGCAAGGTCAGCATTGTATTGATATTGTTTGTAAAAGGCAGCAGCTAAATCCTCCCAGGTATGAACTTTTGTACTTTCCAGCTGGTAGTACCACTCGAGTTGTGTACCCGACAGACTTTCTTGGAAGAAATGAATCCACAATTTGTTATCTGTTGTATGAGGTTGTATCTTCCTTATGTAGGACCTCAGATGTAGTTTTGGGCAAGAAACTCAATCATATTTTGCAAAGACAGGAACTTTGAATTTTGGAGGGATAATAATATCTGAGATGAGTCCTAGGTCATCGAAATCCAAACCAGGTATTTTTTGTATCTCCATAGCTTTCATGCGTTCTTCCAACTGCTGGTATTTGTCATCATCCTATTCGTCTCCAGAATGATAATCTTCTTCATTGGAAGAGAGAGAGGGTTTAGCAAAACCTTGGTTGCTGTGATTGTCTCCTTGTTCACCATCACCGACTATTTCAGGGATCGATGGCTTTTTGGACTTTTTGACTGGGATTTTGATCTTCCTCTTCAAGTGACTCAAGCCTACAGATCCTTTGGGCTTCTTTTTCTTCTTGATTATCAGGTCTTTCATTTCTTGTTGCCCCTTTGCCAATTCCAGAATGGCTACTTGAACTTGGGCATTCTGTGCTTCGAGATTCTTGATGCTTGTTTCAGATTCCATCTCTTCTAACTAAAATAAACAGCGAGGAGATGAGAAATCCGTCATGTGAACCTGTTATGCAATGTATATGAATGAAATGCATATGCAATGTTTTCAAGGATCTTAGAATTTAGATTTGTTAAAACAAAGGAGAAACAAACATTTATTAGTTAAATAATTTATTTCTTTTTTTCTTCTCTTTTTTTTCTCTTTTTTTTATTTGCCTCTTTCGGGCTTACAAAACAGAAATAAAGAAAATGAAGAATCCTTCAGGTCTCCCATGGACGCTTTCTCTTTGCACCCAAGAATGTGTTGATCTGCTGTTCTTCTTAGAGTTGTCCGGTGAGCTCCAATACTTTCCTTTCATAGTCTTGACAGTGTGCTTTGAAGGTGTCTCTTTCCTCTTTTAGTTGAACCCAAGATTTTTGCAACTCTTCCAGGTCAGTTGGCATATCCGGATGTAGAATAACTTGAGGTTCGTCTCCTTCGACTTCTAGCTCAATAGTCACAGGTAGAATAGAAGGATATGGCATGATGAGTTTCTGAGCATGAGTACGCACCCACCTGAGGTAAGGTTCCATAGGTATAGAATTCCATTTCCCTAAAGTTTTGCTTTCTACTCTATAGACACTGCCCCACGCATGTATAAACCTTCGTCGATGTCTATGAGAATCATCCTCGTAATCAAACACAATGTCACGGATAATCATGTCGTGAGGATCGTTTCTCCGTGCATATCCAAATTGGCGTAAAGCTAAAGAGGGATTGTAAGTGATGCCCCCTTGATGCCAAGGAGTGGCACATTAGGGTATTCTCCACAATGGTCAATGATAGTAATGTCTCTTTGAAAGAAGTTGTTCCACCGGATATTTGAATGGGACAAAGACATAATCCTGCGAGACCATTGCATCCTTTGTTCATTTCTCAACACTGATTGGGGGAGGTGGAATGTAAACCATCTAGCCAGTAGTGGTACACAACACATAAGAGTTCCTCGTTTCTTCATGGTACGAGTGTGTAGAGAATGCAGAATGTCTCCCAGCAAGGTTGGTACCGGGTTACGGGTTAAGAAAAGGTTGATAATGTGCACACTTATGAACTGGTCAGGATTAGGGAATAAGACCAACCCATAGATCAAAAGAGCCACAACCTCCTCGAAAGCTGGGTAACTTTTGTTTTTTAGTAGTAATCGAGCCTTTTCCATTAAGAACTTGGTAAGCAAACCCTTGATTCCACTCTTTCTTTCCCAATTGGACTCGATTTCTGACTTTCGCAAATGTAAGGCAGCAGCAATGATTTTAGGTTTTGGAATCCTTTCTAAACCAGTGAAAGGCAGTTGATCTCGAACAGGTAATCCCATTAATTCAGAAAACTTTTCCAAGGTGGGTACTAACTGGTAATCGGGAAAGGTAAAACAATGATGTTCGATCAAAGAATTGGAATAGGACCCGTATCATGTCTTCTTCAAACTTTGAGGTAACCAAATGGAGTAGGTGACCGTGCTTTTCGGTGAATTGAGCATTCTTGGGAAATTCCAATATTAAGTCCTTTAGTTCTGATGGTACTGTTGAGATGTTGATTCGGATGTAATCTCTGGTAGCGGGAGCCATTACCTGTAATAACAGAACAAAGGTAAACTCTTCGATCCTTGAAATGATTAGTGAGAAAATGATATGCTTATGATGCTTACGATGTCATGATGTCAAACATGTGGCAAACACAAACAGATCAAATAATAGCCTTAGGTTTAAAGGCTTGCATGAAGTTCATAGGTGATACCCTCTCCACTGAAGTTGAGTTGGTTAAAACCTGTCCTAGAATAGTATTCGGGTTCTATGATCCTTGGAGACAACATCTTAATACGGCGCTCGAACGGCCGATCAAAACATTCCTCGAGGATAACTAACTTCGATCAATTTCAAAGCTAGCCACTTAATAGGCCACAAGTCAAGTTCAACTAAAGGTTCTAAGACAAATTAGTGTTTAATGATATTTCGGAAGCCTAACATACTCCTTGATCATTTTCAAAGGACATCAGTATAAACCAAAGTATCACACTAACGGTGACTACCAGATCAACCGTATCGGTACATGCCGTACAGTTTCCTTGGTCTATTGTCACATACTTAAGGTATCTCGAGATTCGGGTTAGAATCTTTCACACAAGCAAAATACCCAATCAAACCTTTGAAAGAATAGAGCAATCAAGTCAAGCAATTGAAAACATTGAAGTGATCTATTCTCTAAAGGTAACCCCTTTTGAAAACATTTTGTTTTTAGAAAGTAATTCCCCCGTAGAGTCGCCAGTTTTGTCGGCCTCGGTTTTTACCATACCTCTTGCGGAGAGATATGCGAGCTGACTCTTTTCTTTCTGCTTTTGTGTTTTTGAAAATCAGAGAGTCGCCACCGACTTTTATTTTATCCAATTAAGGAAAGGTTTATAAAAGAAACAGAGAAAAGACCTTTAAGAAATTTTGGGTAAGGGGGTAGGTTATACAAAGGGAAGGTGTTAGCACCCTTTGTATCCATGGTTATCCATGGGCTCTTTAATTTGCTTAGCTCATTTGTTTTAAATCACTTTTCTATTGCCTTGAAATGCTTGTGTGTGGTTTCAAATACCTTTGTAAATTGACTTTGTAATGATCCTTGTGCGGATGTATACAAAGTGTTTTATCTTTCAAAAGATGTTTTGAAAAAAAGAACGTTAACTTCGTAATGATCCTCGTTTGGATATATACAAAGTATTGTCTTTTTTTGAAAGTTTTATTTTGAAAAACAATGATATATGAGAGATTTGTTTGTTTTGATTTGAGCAAGCAAATTAGGAGGTCTACCCTAAGTTATAAGGTCTTTTCCTATTTCCTTTAGAAAATTCTCTTTTTATCGGATATAAACAAAAGTTCGATTTTGCATTTGAATTTGATTTTGAAAAGAGTGAGATAGGGATTACCATAAGAGGTGCAAGTGTGATTGTGTTTTAATTCAGATATTTTATCTTTGAAGTTAGTGATCTAACGATTCAATTTTTATCTTTGGCATACACACAATTTTATATGTGCTGGAATTTAAAATGCGGAAATGTAAAATGCGGAAAGTAAATCTACGCTATTACATCGATTGTGCAGGAAATGTAAACTACGCTATTTACATGAATTTGACAACCTATACACTTGATCTATGAATTTAAATTGCAAGAAAATAAAAGAAATATTTTTGGATTTTTTGATGATTGATTTTAATTATAATTAATGCATGATTAATTTAATTAAAATGAGAAAAAAGATGGAAATAAAATTTAAACCTAAAAATTAAGTTTAAAATATGTTCAAAATTCTTATTAATTAATTTTAAAACAAAACTAATTTTTTTGGAATTTTTGAAATTATTAAGTTAATTAATACATAATTATGCAAATAATTATACAAATAATTAAAACTTAAAGATAAAATTAACCTAAATATGTACAAAATTATTCTATAATATATAAACTATATTTAACATAAAGAACAATTTTTTTTATGATTTTTTGATTGGTTAAAATAATTAAAAAGCAAATATATAAATATATAATAATTAATTATATAAAATATTTTAATATTTAAGAAAAAATAAAATATTTTATGTCAAAAAATAATAGATTATTTTAGAAGCCTAAAAATATTTTTATTATATTTTTTTGATTTTTGAAACTATTTAAATTAATTTTGCAAAGAAATTAAAATAAAAATAGAAAATAAAAATAAGGCTATGATCCTGTGTGATTAATCTGAAAGTCTATGATAAGGATGCGTGTTTTGATGTGTTGGATTGAAGATTAGTGGAGATCTATGGCTCAGATTGATGGACACATGGTGCACGTGGATAGAGAGATTGCATGTGATCATTCAAAATTCAAATATTCCAGGTGGGGTCCACGCTGGTTGACCAGCGAATGAGAGGAGAGGAAAGCGCCACGCGTGCAGTCAAACTTTCCTCCTTACTATTCATCATCTTCTTCCTTGGTACCTGCAGAATTTCCTGCAAACTTACCTGCGGATTTTCCTGCGGATTTTGTCTCAATTTTTTAACCTTTTGAATGACCTACAAAACGAAAATAAAAAAGAACAAGGGCCACCCAGATCACCTAAATGGACCCTTCTGAACATGATAGCGTCGTTAGTTTTTTCATTTGGAGCTTGTATCATGGAGAACGAAAGCTTCACATGTTTGAAGCTCAAAAATGGTGGAGCTTCAAAACCACGTTAAAGCTTGCATGTGATCACTCAAACCTACTCTATATCATGCCACGAGTCCATGCAAGTGGTTAGTTTTTATTTTAATCAAGCATGCATACGAAAATGAAAGTTATGAAGTTAAGAACATGAAGATGGTGATACACGTATTTAAATCATTATGGGACTTGTTTAGTGCATCAATCTTACTCTATGTGACCCCAAGGGATGATTTGAATGGTTATTTTTTATTGAAGTAAGCTGGAAGTTGCAAAACGAAAATTACAAAGTATTTGATATTTTTGTGAGAATTTTGTGAAGTTGATGGCATGCCCTTGCTATTTTCGTGTCTCTCTACATTGGTGAAGCATATCACCTAATTTATAAGCTAAGAGGTGCTTAAAATCTAAGCTAGAAGCATTGATGAGCTATGTTGAAACTTTGATTTTTAAATATTCAAAATCTTTGAAACTTTGACCAAAGCTTGCTCTCCTTTACTTCTCTTGCTTTGTACTTCCTTTTTTCTGCAGAAGATAAGCTACCTTTGATGACTCATGCTTAAGATTCAAGCTATGCATTATCCTTCCATTTTCCTTTTTTAATTTAATCTTGAATGTGGTAAAATTAAACCAAAAAAGGAAAAAATGTTATGGGCTTTGTCTTGGTCGTGGGAGGCCCTTTACATTATGAGAAACATGTATGGATCATGAAAACTTGGCCCCATTTGGAAAAAACACATTTTTGATCAATGTTGATTTCATGCATTTTCCCAAAAAATGGTCAACTTCAACAAGGCATAAATCCCTCAATTTTTATCATATGAAGGAGATCTTGTACTTTTTAGAAACCTCAAAGAGTCCTCTAACCAATTTCTTTGGTCTCATATCAAAATGATTTTCCATGCTCCTTGTGTGTCCTTTTGAAAAAGTGACTTTTTGTTGACTTTGAAAATGACCTGTAATGTCTTGGTTCATATTTTTCAAATGGTGAATCTAATGACCATGGTACCAATTGCATTTGAAAGATAATTTAATTTCCTTCAAAATGAGCTTTGGTTTGAATTTTTTGGATGAAGGATGAGAGATTTATGACCAGTCAAAGTTCAGTTGACTTTTTAGGAGAAAACCCTAATTTTGAAACTTAGGGTTTTGTTGATTTTTGATCTTTCCTTGATGAATTATGATCATCCAATGTTCTAATGATGAATCCTTTGACAAAATATGGATGTTGACAAAAAAATTCATTTTTGACTGTCTGTTGACTTTTTGGTCAAACGGGTCGTCTGTTGACTGTTTGAGCTGCTGACTGTGCGTCTGAGTGAATTGAAGTTTGAAAATTTGTATGGTGGTACTTTGAGATATATGGAAGTCCATGAAATCCATTTGAGGTCTCAAAAACTTGTTCTCCTGAAAAAATCAATAAACCCTAGTTAGGGACTGTTTGTGTAGGAGACATTTAAGCGTACCTGATTTTTGTGCAGTGCTGAGTTTCTGCTAATCATGTGATATTCAGAAGACTTCTAGAACAAAAATCTTGGAATTTTGAATTGCAAAAGTTTGATTTGATTGATGGTACAAAACACAGAGAATTCCACTGTCAGCGGTTTGACTGTCAACTGACTGTTCAGGTATTAATGTAGCAGTTAGAGTGAAAATTCAACAGTCAAAGTTAATTTTCTTTTTTTGTTTTTGTTTTGTTAATGATGAAAATTTATTTACATGACTTGTTAGAAAAAACACAGACATAGTAAATAAATAATAAATACTGTATGCGAGCAGAATTACCGATAATAACCCTAAAAAACATTTACTGCACAGAAAAATAAATATTTAACTGGCAGAAAACACACAAAATATTATCTGGATAATTAAGCAACAATATGACAAATAGTACGACATTTAATACTGACGGTACAAATATTACATACTATAATGAACAGTACAACGAGTAAACGGTACGTTAAGAAATAAGAAATACGACAAACTTTAAGAATGACGATTAATAACCCATGCTACAAATAATAACATGTAGATGATTGGGAGTGTAAGCATCTCAGGTCCACATTTTTCAGGACTATGTAGACAGAAGAAAGACATGATTACCACCACGACGGTGATGACCATAAGAAAACACGTTTCCATCCGCTTCGCCATTTTGCCGGGGAAGAAGAAAGAATGAATATGAAGTAGAAATTTGGGAGATGAGTTAGAATTTTGATGTGAGATTTTATGGAAAAAATGAGAGGTATTTATAGAATAAAAAGAAAGATAGAGACGTTGGGGAATGAAGTGATTCCGTACAAAAGGAAAATTTGAGTGGGAGTAGGATTTGAAAGAAAGTGTATGATGGTGTTGGAAAAAGAGATGTATAGAATAAAGTTAGGATTTGATTTTGAAGGAAAGAGATTTGAAAAGAAAGGAAAAGATTTTGAAAATAATGGAATATGGTATAAAAATTAGTGGGAGACAAGAATTAATAATAATTTACTTGTTACCGGTACAGTCTGAATCCCCGGGCTCTGCGCCTGCAAAAAGATTTAGTTCTGTACCAATTGCGTCAATACTATTTATCTATAAATAAATCTCAAATAAATAGCGTGTGTGAAGTAATAAACAGTACTTGGCGTTTGTGTAAGAATAAATTCAACAGCGAGCCAAAATACCGTATAAGAAAGATTCTAAAAACTAAGCATTTCATACGTCAGGATATTTATGAAATAAAAATCCAAGATTATATGAAACTCTTAATTTTTAGATTGGAGTTTTCTTGAAAAAAGATGCGGGCAAATTTTGGGGTATAACACGCAGGAAACGTGTTTCCTGCGGAATTTCCTGCGGTTTTATGTCCCCAGCTAAAACCTTCGTGGGTAATATTTTTCGCAGGTAATTCCGCAGGTATTTCCGCAGCTAAATCCGCAGGAATATATCCGCAGGTAAACTGCAGCTAATTCTGCAGGTAAATCTGCAAGAAACATTTATCCGCAGGAAATTTCTTTCTGAAATTAAATAATTTTTTTATTTTAATAAACTTTTGAACCATAATATATATTTAAATAACTATAATATAAAATTATAATTTTCAATGTAAATTAAACTTGAATTAATAGAACATAATTGGTAAGAAGTACTTACATAGTCATTACTAAAAATGATTCAAAAAATCAAGTTATTACTAATCATTTGTTTGACAAGTTAAAAAGATAATACAATCCAAAAACTAAGTCAAAATGAAAAAAGTACACATCAAAATTCATTACTAAGGTCTTCTTCATTTGTTTCATCGACGCCATCTTCATTTGTGTGATCACTTTCATTAGTGGGTTGTGGTGGATGAGAAGAAGACTTGTGTGCAGATTTAAAATTCAATTCAATTAACACTTCCCGAAATACTTACATATGCAGATTCAGCATGAACTCCAACCCAACTTTGATCCTTTTTCTGATGTATGCGAATAGAACTCGGTCAATGATGGATCTGCACTTTTTTCCTTTCTCTACAAATTACAAAAGAAATAGAACTCAATAATTTTATCTATCAAAGTATATGATATTGGTACAGTGAGACTTAACATGTGAAATTACACTCATATTCTCCAGTGTCTATTAAAAGGATATTAAAATGACCCTGATATTTTATTAGAAACTATGATGATGTCAAATTAAGGAAGTCAACAAATAATAATAGCCTTAAAAAAACTATTTTGTTCCTATGAATTTTATCAGTCTTATTGATAGACAGGGACATATTTAATGTAAAATTTAACAAAAAACTCAAAACTCAAAAGATTCATAAATCAAAGCACAAGGCTGCAAAAAGAAAAAGAGGAACGATGTGAATAGAAGTAAATTAGAGAAGAAAAATAAAAATAGAGGAACGGTTGACACAGAAAGGAACCGGAGAAGAAAAGTTAGAACCAACCTGAAGAAAATGTGAAAAAAAGAAAGAAACTGAGAAGATAAAAACAACCAGAAGGAAAAAGAAACGATGGATGCAGAACGAAGAGAAGAGGAAAGAACAATAGCAATGGAAGCTGCAGAACAAAGAGCAAATCATAGTCTGTGAATTGAGAGCTTAAATTACATCATCAGAGCTTTTTCCTAATCCATGTCCTGATCTATTCCAAATAACTTCCACCAGCCAATATTCAGCTTGGGGACAAATATTTTCTGCCAACGCATGTCATTAACTAACATTAAGAATTCCAATTTCCATACCACCTTTCAATTGCATTCAGCCTAATCTCCATCTCATTCACCACTCCAAACGCATATTAATATAGAATTTGCAGAAAACATATAGGTTTCAGATTTGGTGTACATTTCATGCAAAACTATTCTTGTTTCTTTTTGTGGTAATATAAAACATGACATTAGTATCTAGCTTCTCAAGTGAAATATATGATATAACTCTCTTACTTTGGAAACAAGAACATGTTGAGAGTGATATCTGACTAATGCAATCTCACATACCCTATGCATTTCTTTGCCAATTCAGTAGTCTTTTTATATTCTCTTTTTATATTCTTTTGCATACTGAATCCAAACTGTTGTCTTTCACATCCGACAGACGAGCTCAGGTTGAACCACCTGTCTCGTTTATATTTTCTTCTAGGCAGTTACCATCTTTCTCACTCTCTCTATTCTATTATTGTATTCTTATATCCCTTTCTAACTACATCTATGTTGGAAGAACAAATCCCAGAGTTTAATTAAATAAATCAAATGAATCTTTCTGCCAAAACTAGTTAATTCCGACCAGTTCTGTTGAATCAGAATCCAGAAGATATGTCTCACTTGAGAAATAGTGAAACAATTTAACATTCACCGAGTCATTATTGAGATAAGGTTCATCCTAATTGGTACCGTTATTATATGCTTTTGGAATCGATGGTTGATAGTATGACAAGAGCCATATGCAGAGACATGTTTCATAAAGAAGCTGTTACAAAGGAGATTATCAATTCAGTTCCCGACAAACAGGTGTCATTCCATCAGTGTTCTTCAAATAGAAGTTAGTATTTGGCTAGATGCATGAAGCATATTTAATTTAACCATATATTTCCATGTGCAATACAAGCATAGCTAGATATACTATTATTATGCATGCACCCATGTAGAATACTTATTCACATCTTTGGATTTAACATGCATTTATTTTCATTCACGTGAAGCAACATCATATGAACCAAATATGGACACTTCTCCCAATGAGGATCTACACTGTGGATCGCCACAAGTGGGGGACAAACATCTTTTGCAAGACCCAGCCCCCTTTGGTAGAACAAATGTGACTCTTATAAAGTATAATTGATATTCATATAACAAGATAGCATATATTTGATCTAACAAGCTCATAATATTTCTTTCCCAGGTAAACACATTTCTCTTGCAAAGACCTTCTTCGCATATCTCAAATTGATATTACCATTTACAAGACCAATATTATCAGCTAATGACTGAATTTGGGTTAGTGAAAGGAAAGAGTTTCAGTGTTACACACCTGCTCACAAAGCAATTTTACCAATCCTATCAAAACATCATCAATAGAGGTGATTGACTTCTTTTCATTTGATGCTCCTCCATTTGAAGCACTGCCATTCTGATTTTTTTGCCTGACACTACAATCAGAAAAGGTTAAAATTTTGCAATAACTGAAAAATTAACTTAAACAGTCCCTTGGTTGATATAATTCCAATAACTTTTTGAATTAAAATGTCAGAATGTCAATATTTTCCAACCTGTGTCAAACCAAGGCTAACTAGTAACTACTATTTAATAATAACTTGTAATATATTGTAAGGCAGAAAATGTTGCAACAGTCAAAAGTTATGGATCACTCACTGAGCTTTTAACTGAGCCTCCTTCTCTTCTAAATCAACAAGTTCTGATTGAAGAGACTATACTTCTGCAGCCGTTAATTCAACCTACAAAATATAATTAAATTTGGTAAGATATAAGAGCCTTCATCAAAGACAAAAAGCACATAATGCAAAAGCTACTCTGCTTTTGCAACAAGTCCATTGATACGAATTTTGAATTTTTCATATTCTCTCTGTGAAGCGAAGAGAAATGACCATTAAAAGATGCTGGTAAGTAGAGTCCTTGAGTCAATGCTAGATCACCATGAACATTTGACTCAACGGATGCCGTTTTCAGTTTAAAACCACATTCCATAATCTCAAATTAGACAACAATCATTCAAATAATTTAAGTGAAAAATCAATATAAAACCAACACAAATTTAAATCAACAAAATAAACTTAAGCCCCTAATTTGATCCTAAGATTTTCATAACATCTACTGAGAACAAATTGATGTCATTAAAAAAAAACAACCAAATAAACAAACTAATTAAGTGAACCAAGCAATTTATTTTATACTAATACATGCTAAGACTAAGAGCTTGGTTGAGACTTTTCATCAAACACCTTGTGTGTAAGATGAAAAACTCTTCACTTTGAAAGCTTTCGATAGCAAGAACTGAGCAACAATCATCAATGATAACACAACTACGATTAAGAAACCAAGAATTGAACAGAAGAGAAGAAAGGAATTCAAAAACGCGTGAATACTTGCCTCACTGGATTTGTTGACGGAAACGCGAGAACAACCTTGGAACTCCACCGCGTACCTCCACGGTTACCTCAAAGCTCCGCTGCACCTCTCAATCTCGATTTCCCCGCCTCCACAAACCGAACGTGCCGCCGGAAACGTCCCCTGCCGGAATCCCGTCACCTCGTCATAATATATTTCGCCGGTAATTCCTTCTCCTTCTTTAAGAGTGAATCAATTGATTGATTATTTGTTAGCATTGTTTCATGATGAAGGAGAGTAGAGAGAATGGCTTTTGAAAATAAGTGTTTTTTTAGAATGAAAAAGCACTTCTCATAAGTGCTTATGGGAAGAAGGCATTTTCACCTTACATGAAAGCTACGATACTCCATGTAGTTTTATTCTTTCCTTTTTCTTTGTTGATTATTTTGTTTTATTTTTAATGTAAACTGCCAACGTCATTGTTTTTTTGGTTATGTTTTAATTATAGAAATAATCAAATGCATTTTTTTAAATAAATTATAGAATTTAATTATATATCCATGAATTAACAATTCTTATAATAAATCACTATACTAAAAATTACATAAAGTATTATATTTATAACATCTATTGTATAGTCTCTTAAAAAAACATCTATTATATAGTCTACTTGTTTATTATAATATTATTATTTATAAATTATACTATTATTTATAAAATCAATTAATTAATAATGAACAATATTCCATGTGCCTATTTATGCTAATAATACTAAAGTGAATTAAAAGCAAAAATTAAATTTTTGGGTTAAAATAGTCATATTAATACTTTCCGAAATATGAAGATTCATCATAAACTCCAATCCAATTTTAATCCGAAAATAGAATTCAGTCAATATTGAATATACACCCTTTTATTTTCTCTACAAATTACAAAAGAAATAGTGTGATTTGTTGTATTTAAAAAATATAATGAAAAATATATAATATCTATTAAACTCAAATAATTAATAAAATAGAAAAAATAATGATTAATTTTTTTTATAAATTTTAACAAAGAATACTATTACTTTAAGAAAACATTTAAACATATTACATTTGCAGCAAAATCCGCAGGAAACTTTCCTGCGGAATTACCTGCGGTTTTTGTATTACAACTTGGTTTTACTAAAAATATATATTCGCAGCAAAATTTGAATTACAACTTGGTTTTACTAAAAATATATATTCGCAGCAAAATCCGCAGGAAACTTTCCTACGAAGTTACCTGCGGATTTTATATTTTAATTAGTTATTTTGTTTGAAATATATTTTCCGCAGCAAAATCCGCAGGTATTGCTGCATAATTTTCTACCAATTCTGTATCCACAGGAAAAATTATTTTATTTAATAAAGTTTCAGGAAATTCCGCAGGAATACCTGCGAAATATTTTCCGCAGGTAAATCGAGTATTTCTAGTAGTGCGTGTACGGAACACTTTCCTTATAGTATTTCAAGCACTCCCAATTTGTCTTGGAGTTTCTACGCAGGAATACCCAGGATAATTCAGCCTTATCGAGTTTGCGCAAGACCGACGAAAACTCGAATGTAGCGAAGAGTGCTCTGGAATTATTCTAGAGGATTTTCATTTTTTGTTATATGTTTTTCTGAATTCATAATGAATTATTTATACACCACATTGGTATTGTTTCACAAGGTAGCGACCCTTGGTGAAACAATATCTTTTACCAAAATTCACAATGATTGGCCTATAACAATACACTTCAAAAGTTGCATGGTTTCATTCTACAACTTTTTATGAAGTGTTGCCATTTTTCAAATCCACTTCTCTTGTCATTTTGGAACAACTATCATATTATTAATTATTATTAATAATTTACAACATACTCTAGAACCGTATATAACCCCAATCAACTAAGTCAAACTATTTATGAGATGACTTCTACTTTAAAACAAAAGCTTACTGACAAAATTTCAAAACTTAAATTTCCTCCTTACATAAAATATAAATATGAGTTTGCTTTGGAAATTCATCTTCCCAAATTTCCACCATTACCAACTTGTGAATTAGGTTCAACCTTTTCACTAATACTTCCAAAATGGTGTCCTGGGGCGTCTTTGGGGGCTTTAGAAAATGAGTTTAAAAAGTCTGTCCAAAGATTAGTTTCGACTAAATATGATATACACAATTTCCATGGCCTTTGAGAGTTGATATAGAACATGTCTGAGTCAGATCCACCATTCTACAAGGTGTGACACAAGACTCTAAAACCTTATTAACCTTTGTTTTGTGTTTCATATTATTTACTTATGTTAAACTTTCGCATCACGGGCTCTTCCAAAATAAATCAAATAAGAAGATTGTCGAAGCAGTCGACGACAGCAAGTTATATGACCAAACAAAAGAAATGTAACAAGTATATTTCCTAATATTTTCTTCTCTTCCATGACAACGTGTTTTTTTATCATCATTAACCTTTCTTTATTCTTTGTTTTTATTTCTCACAGTTAGAAAAGCGGAGGTGGTTCCACCACTGCTACTCCAAGTAGGAAGTGTCTTATTCGACTTGATCATTTTCCTGAGCATAATAAGGGGTAGACGTTAAAAGTTTGATTCCTGAGTGTTAATTCTCTAATTGTATGGTTCACATTAATTTTAGTAAAACAAATTAGACAATAACATGTTAGATAAAATGTTTCAACATTGTACAAAATATATGTTGATCAATATATTGAACAAGATGATCTATTTACTGTATCTGGTATAACATGTCGAACAAGATGTCCTATGCAGGATCATCTGACATCGTAACTACGTGTTAATTTGGACTTTTGGATTCTGTCTTAATTATTATAGATGCAAAATATTTGAAGAATATTATGCAATCCAATATAACGCTTAATTTGAGGATAAAATATTTTTTTTTGTGTTCAAGAGATTTGATTGATTTCTAAATATGGAGAATATTTAGGAAACTAATGTTTGGAGAACTATTTTCTTGGAGAATATTTTGCAGATTTTTAGCAGTCTCCCTACTGCGGTTTAAAGCCCAAGTCCAGACCAGATGTGTGCTATAAATAGGAGACTACAAACCTATTTGAAAATCAGAGCTTACATGATTAAGCTATAGTTTGTCCTTTTATTGTGAGTCTATCTAATATCATGTTGATTGAAGAGTAAGACTGTTTATGAGTTGTAAGTTCTGTCATGCATTCATAAGTTGTTAAGTATTTAATGTATGCATGTCTCTTAGGTATCATTGATACAATTATCTAAGTGTGTGTTGCTTATGTTTCAAGCTATTGTTCTTGATCAAAGCTTTTAAACAAGATCAAGTGTTTTTTTGATTAAGGGAGTCTTAATTGTGTATTGTTTTTAATTAAAGATTGTGGTAAAGGGGCATCAATATCAATGACTAGGGTGGTTATTGTGAGATATCAGTGCGATGATTGGAAGTGAGAGGGGTTTCTCTTATCTAGGAAGTTTTTAGGTAGAATTTTCACTTGGTAGGGATTAAGTGAGAAGTTATAAACCAGAGGTTGTTTAGCTTCGAATTGATTCTTCTAGTAGTAGGTTTCCTTTCTTCCTTGGTAGCCCTTAGAGTAGATGTTGATGTACACCGAACTGGGTTAACAATTTCGTTGTATGCTGCGTCAGATTAAATGTTCCAACAAGCCATATGACATATGGAATCTGAATACCATAATTTTGATTGGTATCAGAGAAGGCATCCTGTTCTGTATCTGGCTGGGACGCAAGGAAGATACTTTCTGGTTCAATGGACAGGGAAGAATGATGTAATGATCAAATCCATTAAGAATAAGGAACACATGATAGTGTATGATAGAGAAAAGTGTATGGAATTCCGTTGCTATAAGAAGGAGAGAATCCTCTCTATGGTGTAGCATAGAGTGTTTGCAGGGACATATATCTCAGACAAGATGTCACGACATGTCTGAGAAAATTTGGGAGAATTTATTTTTCTCCACAACATGTATGTTGGTTCACATGTTGGGTATTCTTATGTTGGGTATATTGACGAACCAATGTTTGATCTAAGGTTAACTGGACTGGGATACCTGAGTGCAAAAGTTGTTAAAATGCTCTTGAAAGTTACTGAGAAGCTTGTGTTCTTGATATATTCCACTGCATGTTATGGATGACCTATGGTAATTCTTTATGTCTCTGATGGTGAAAAGTTTTGAATTTACCAATTTGTTTACTAATATTTTAGTAAAACAAATCACAAGTTTTAGTTTACTTACGGGATTGAACTTGAAAAAATCCTAAGAATAATTTGTGTAAAGAAAAGTTGAGAAAGTGTATTTTTCTTGAAGATTCAGTGTTTGAATGTAGAGAAATTATATAGAAATTATAAGAAGTGAAATGCAGGATTGTTTGAATGACATAATAAACAAAGTAGAATGAAAATAGAAAAGCAATTTGTAATGAATTTGTTTGAAATAAAAGTGAGACGCTGATTCATACATTTCTCACAAATTCTATTATCTCTGTGACATGGATGTTTGAATTCTATAGTGAATAATAATGAAAATTGCGAAACTTTGTTACATAAACAAAAACTAATTATATACTATGTACATCAATAATCGTCAACAACAATTAACTAATCAGAATTTGACACTAGACTATTATATGGTCTTTGTCCCCTATTATGCTTCCACGTGTCTTCAATCCTTAAACTGTTGCAACACCACTAACTATTGTAAAAAAAAAACTTCAGGCCCTCCAACTACCTCTGTCGAGAATCAGTTTGCTTAATGTTGAATATGTGGCATCGAACATGTAACGGCCGGAAAAACGATTATTTGCTTAATTTAGTCATTTGGGATATTTATTGACTTTTTCGCGTTTTAGGACGATTTAATCAGTATTAGTTCAGGATAGCGGATCAAGAGTTAATCGTGAATTTTAATATTTTTAATATTAGAAATATTATTGGAATAATATTTGGCGTTTTGAGAATTTTCCGAGTAATTAAGATTAGACCGAGAATTTGAGACATAAAGTAAAAAGGCAGTATACTGTATTGAATATATGGGCCCGTGAATAGTACACTATATGCGAATAATTTTAGTTAGGCCCAAATTGAGAAGTATGGCACTTAGGTTTGGGAGAAAACCAGAAAAACATAATTTTGGAGGCATTAGAGAATTGAAGTAGCAGTGGGGTTTTTGGGAACATTGCTATCAGAAGAGGAATAAGGGGTTTGGTGTTGGTACGAGAAGAAACTTCAGAAAAGGAAAGAAAAGAAACCGGAAGATTTATTTGAAGTCGGAAGTTAGGAATTCGATAGGAAATTGTAGAGCGGACTCCGAATATAAGGTAAAGGTGGAGTTCTTTCTCTATAAATGGGGTTATGATGAACTGTATGTGGGGTTGGGTTATAATTTTATCTCTGTTTGGTATAATTTTTTGTGTTTGCGGTTGTGCGATTTTTCTGGAAAATTGGTACGATTAATTTTTTTGTGTTGGTATGTTTTTGGTGTTTTTGCTTATATGTGATGTTGTTGAAACTAATTAAGTGACAAACTGTATTCCTGTATTTATGTGATGATGTGAGTGACTGCGTAGAATCCAAAATTCTAATATCGTTGTGCTTTGATTAATGGGAACCGATGATTATGAGAGTGATGATTGTTGAATTGTTGGAGAGATGAATCGGTCTGGAATAATTAATCTGGGAATGAATGGAAGAACAATGGAGAAAGAGGGAGAAGTTAAGGGACGGGGGTCCCATAAAGCTAGGATGGGCGCCCTTGGTTGAAGAGAAAAAAAAAAGAGAAGGATTAGTTAGGGGCGGGGGCCCCATAAGGATGGGGTGGGCGCCCCATGTATTATATTAAGAAGAACTTTTAGGATGGGGGCCCCTTAGTCATGTGATGGGCGCCCCCTGTGCCATTTCATATTATTAGAAGTTCTTTTGATGCTAGCTCCTGTTACACCTCTTTGTATCATGTGCCTAGCCATTAATTGATTAAGTGTATCTTTAGGTACTGGTAATGGTTATTAATAATTACCAGTCAATTAATTGATTATGTGGGTAGTTAGTAGTAGTAGTAGTAGTAGTATATATATATATATATATATATATATATATATATATATATATATATATATATATATATATATATATATAAATATAGGGAGCATATCAAGTGAGAGTATTTTTAAATGAGAGATGAGAGAAATAAATATTAACCATTGGATTCATCAAGAGAGAGAAGGTAATAGTCACATTAATGCATTAACCTTCTCTCTCTTGATGAATCCAATGATTGATATTTATTTCTCTCATCTCTCATTTAAAAATGCTCTCACTTGATATGCTCCCTATATATATATATATATATATATATATATATATATATATATATATATATATATATATATATATATATATATATATATATATATATATATATATATATATATATATATATATATATATATATATATATATATATATATATATATATATATATATATGTCAATAGAAACAACAAATGATAAGTTGGTATTAGTAGAACATAATTCTGGCGATGTTTAATAGAGTAACTTGATAACAACAAGTTAGTATTTAGTAGAATAATTTTGTGAAGTAGCAGAGTAATAAATTAGCGACGTATCAGTGACAGAAAATAAATAAATTATGCCTGTTTTGATGCCTCTATTTATTGACAATTGGCGATGGTGGCCGAAGCCCTGGGTACCACATGCATGTGTATTTGTTAGAGTCGCATTTCATTTGTGTGATTATGAGTTTATGATTTGTGGTGTGTGAACTTATGTGAATTATTGTGAAATTTGAATATGAATTTATGTGAGATATTGTGATGTGTGTTGTTTTGATTTAAACAGTGAAGTAAACTAGACGGTAATAATTATATCACAAAGTGATGATTATTATGACTTGAACCGTATATATACTGTTTATCATCACTCTGTTTATATTGTTTGATATCTCACCCCTTTTATTTTTTCGCCTTTACCTTTATACTGGTAACGTGCAAGTGATAGCTTTGATGAAGATTTAGACGTTGTGAGTCGAGTCGGTGGTCGCTCTAATATGTAGCACTCGGGGGGATAAACGCGTGTTTTAATTATTTGATACTTGCTGAATATTTAGTGATGTTTTATTGTTGAATTGTAGCTTAAAGTTATATTGCGAAGATGCTATGATTAAATTTAAATTTTGTGAAGTTTTGTGATTCCGCTGTGAGATTAGATAATTTTGTTTAATGAAGTGATTTTGAAGATTTAAAGTAAATGTTATAATTGTTCATTTTAATTATACGTGCTATGTATTTGTGATGAAGGCATGAAAGCCGTAAATGATTTGAATGACGAAATATGACATCTCAATTGTTGGTAAAGTTTTTGAATAACTCTCATTTTTTGTTATGATTACCGAATAATTTATCGGGTAGAATTGGGGCGTAACAGAACACATGAGTCTAAATATCTTTGAATTCCCTTGATCTTCCTCGAACTCTGAAAATTAAAAGGAGAATAATAGGGGTGAGTGTAAGAGAGATTCATTGACTATTTGAAGTAAACCCTATTTTGGGCAAAAGGCAAAATAAGAATTAAAATTATATTTAAACAAAAAAAGAGTTAGAACTTAGCTTTTTGTTCTGATAGCGTGTGGCTGAAGAATTTTGGTTACTCCTAAAAATTAGCCACGAAGAAGAAAAATGTTAGTGCATTAAAGACTCAACAATTATAATGTAACAAATCAAAAATTAAAATGGTAATAATTTAGGCAAACAAATAAAAGGCAAGGCAAAAGCAAACCCTGAATGGGCCAAAAGTTATCCAAGGTTAAAACCCTAGACTAGGGTTAATAGGCAACACCTACCAGTGATTAGTGATCATGATAAAATCAGTGTTTAAGGGGCAACACCTACCAGTGATTAGTGATCATGATAAAATCAGGGTTTAAGGCATAAAATAAATTTAATTAGCCCAAAATTAAATTGTTACCCTAAAATAATTATTAGCTTAAGACCTAAAAAAACAACTATTTTTAATGTTATAAGAAAAATCGGTTCTTCGATTAAATAATTGACAAAATATATCATTAGTAGTAATTATAACTTTTAGGGAAAATAATTAATGAGAAAAAGGAAGGAAAGAAAATAGAAATAAAAATAAAAATAAAAGAAAACAAGAATTATGTAATTAAAATTAAAAAAATTAAAAAATACTTAGCTGCGATTGAGTGTGGTGATCGGTAAAATAGCAAGTGTACTATTTTGCCTCTTGTAATAATAGGGAAAATTCCCCGAATGTCGATCTCAAGGACTGCGCAGGAATAATGAGTTCAAATCAAGGTTCAATTAAACAAAAACTTCAATGGGGTTTTGTTTGGTAATTATAACTTAACAAAAAATAGAATAAGCAGTAAATGAAATTGACTTTGTAACAAATGTGAGTAACATGCTAGGGATAGTGGATGATTGACAATGTAACAACTCTGAAATTTCTATTGCAACAACTTATTTTCAATAATCAATTACCGGTTCTTAAGGTTGTTTGATCCTAAGTCCTTAGTGAAAAAACCTTTGAACATTCATCCTAAACCCTAAGTCCTTAGAGATTTACAATGAAGTCAAGCAATTAAGTTATCAAGAATATCCGGTTACTATAAGGTATTTCTAGTCCTAGGTAATATCTATTATAGCATATTCTCATGAAAGCATTATCAATGGTTGTCCAACCTAAATGATAATCATAAATCAATTCCGATTTGTCCGGAAGGAAAAGCATTAGAAACATCAAGAGAATAAATCAACAATGAAAAACATGATTGTTATTGCAATTGCAAACTCAGAGTCATTACAAAGTTAAATTAGAGCCACCCCCCTAGCATTGGGGGGTTTAGCTACTCATAGTATTCAAAGAAAACATAATAATGAATAAAGACATTACAAGAAATTGGAGGAGATTGAATATTCAATTGCTTCCGGTCATGAAGATCTTCTTCTCTCCCAAACCCTTGCTTTCTCCAATCTTCTCTTGTATTCTCTTGTCAAAAAAGTCCCCTCTCTCTTGCCCTAAAGTTGTTTTTATAATCAATCTTCCATTCCGGTTGAAACCAAATGCCAAGAATACCCTTAATGATCCCATTTGAGTGAGGAAGCTTATAAACACATATTCAGCCCGCGCTCATCAACACGGGCCGTGTTCCTGCACACGGGCGCCCGTGTTGATCCTCTGACTTTGGTTCAAATTCGCATTTACAGCCACATTTCAACACGGGTGGCCGTGTTGATTAACACGGTCCGTGTGAGCCCTTAACTTCATAATTTGGCTTTGTGTTCTTCATCAAAGTTGTAGCCCTTTTCGTTAGCGAAATTTTGCCACCGGAACCGCGTCATTCCGAGTTACGAAGCTCTGGTTATGATCAAAATACTACACGCATATCACGATGAGAAACATGCTGAAAATTTTCATATCTCACACTTGCTAACACGAGGCATGTCAGCCCCGTGACTTTCATCTCTTTTGCATTTTCTTTGCCACGCTTCATCCTAACATGGCCAGTTTCAGGTGACACAAGTGGTCGTGTCAGACCTCATGTAGCTTGACTTTTCACTTCCTTCGAAACTCCCCTTTTTGTACTTTTTGGCATTGATTTGTCTCGATTTATTCCTCTAAGCCTGCAAACAGTAAAATACACAACCAAAGCATAAAATGTCGAATAAAGAAATAAAACACTCAATAACATAACTTAAACATACTTAAAAACAACGGTAAATATATGTGTGAAAACCACTGATCATGTGGTAAGCCTGGAGAGTCCATCGTAAGGCCTGCCTTCAGGATCGTCAGATTTGGCCTTGTGAAGATCTGGCGGTTGAGATTTGGAGGTGTATCGTGGGCACTTTGTGGAACGCATGCACGGGATCTGTGATTGAGAACTAACAAACAATTTAAGTGAAAAGAAAAACACCCTATGCAGGGATCGAACCAAGGATCACACAGTTACCAACCTCAATGCCATGCCATCTGTACCAAATTTGCTTGCTGTTAAAGATATAGACAAAAAACAATATATACATAATTGTTTATTAAATGGAAAAAGTCAAATGGGCCCACACGGAAGCGCGTATGGCCAATCAGTGGCAGAGAAAGAACGTCAGTTTGTTGACTGGCCAATGGAATTCGTGCGTGTGGAGTCAATAAGTCTTCTCCCACTGTTCATCATCTTCATCGCTTTGCGCTCAGGATTAGCTTCGACCATGGCTATCATTTTGCTACGAATTTTCCCTAGTAGTTCTCTGAAAAAATAAAAACTCAAATATCCACGTTAATCATAAACAAATAGTGCCCAGATCCACTAAGGGACGTTCTAGGAATGCGATGGACCGGTTATTTTGAACTAACACAGTCGGTAACCATGAAAACGCAAACTCAACATCTTCAAGCCCTACAATGGCTTCTCCATATTCCTGCGTGCATGCTTTAAATAGAAGGATCTAAACACCTCGAATAACGATGTTAAACATGTATGCATGCATCAAATCCATTTATATTACAAGAATTAAGAATTTGAAAGTTAGAAAAGTTGCAAACCGTGAGTTGGTTGGGGAGATGATTCTGGGATGCTTTGGCCTTCACCAATGATTGGAGCGTGTTGCTGAGAGCCTCAAGAAATTGAATGAATGGTTGGAAAGAGTTGAAACTTGATGGAGAGTAGACTAACACGTGCCCTAGTTTACTTGAGTTTTTTACGACTTGAAACCCTAGCTCTCCCTTATATTTTTCGTTCTCCTTGTGGCTGCCTCTATTCTCAATATATATTGGAAGCTTTTAGGGTTATTGTTTGGGAAAGAAATCATGGGCTTGATGACTTGGAAATATGATAATATTTGATGGAAAATATGATGATATTTGATTGGAAATATGATGCCAATCTTTCTATTTTTACTCAATATCTTCCCAATCAAATATATATGACTTACTTGAGCTCCAAGATTTGATTTTTAATTGGAAAAATAAATCATGCATCCATTTGTTATTTATTTTAATTTATCTTGATATAAATCAAAAATAAATAAAATAAAAACAAGACCAAGAGTCAACGAAATTATTTGGCCCTCAAAGTATTTCTTGGGCCTTTATATGATCCAAAATAAAGTTTTATGATTTAATTCATTATTTTTGGTGTTTTACTTGACTTATTTGCCATTTAAATGAATAAAATTCAAATAAATAGAAATAAAAACACCAAAAATATAAGAATGGTTTTATAGGCCCTTTTATGGATCATATGTTTGCTTGAAATCCAAAATTTAAGCCTATTGGTTCAAAAATCCAAAATTACTCAATTAGGTTTTTGTGCATCTCTTGAATTTTGCCCAACTTGCACCAATCATAACTCTTTCATTTTTTATCGTATGGAGATGTTCTAGTACTTTTTGGAAAGCCCATGATGTCCTCTACAAGTCACTCTGGAACATTGTTTGCATTTGGAGATTATATCTTGAAGATACGGCCCCTGACAAAAAATAGCTTTTTGTGAGCTTCTAGAAGGACCTGTAATGTTTTGACTTATATCTCTTAGGCGGAAGCATTTCTTGACCTCAGGTCCAACATCAAAGTTGTAGAGAATTGAATTTCCTTGAGAATAAGCTATGATTGGGGGATTTCTGATAAAGTATGAGAGAGATATGATCAGTCAAAGTTGGGTTGACTTTTAGATAGAAACCCTAATTTAGCAACTTGTCCTTTTGATGATTTCTAAGCTCTCCTTGATGAATCATGATCAATCCTTGATCATATGATGAATGACGCTTCAAAATAAGGACGTTGACAAAAAATCGGGAGTTTTGACTGTACTTTGACCACAGTTGACTTTCAGGTCAAACTGGTCGACTGTTGTCTTTCTGAGCTTTTATTGAGCAATCTTGTGAATCAGAGCTTGAAACTTGGCATGAGGATTATTTGAATCATATGAGAGGCCATGGGATCCATTTGAGGTATTAGAACCTGATTTTACTTGGAGAGAGACAAAACCCTAGTTTGAGGGTTGCTGTCAAATGAGCTTGAGTATGAAAAATGTGATGGGCAAATTTTGGGGTATGACACTATCATCCATTTGTTGCCTCATAGCCAAGAGGGAACTAGTAGTTAAGGGTGACATAACTTGAGGGACATATCCTAATCCTCCTTGGAGTTGTGTCATTCGACTAAGATTGTTGATAGTGGAACCTTATGCCAAATATTGATTAAGAGAAGATGCAATAGTCATTGCATTATATGCATACATAGATGTATTAGCTTATAGGTCTGCCATCATTGTAGTTAGCATGCCATATGAATATTCCCTACTACCGGGGGTAGTATAAAGCTTTGAAGGCCAATGATCTATTATAGTAGTTTGTGTAACCCTGAAAATATTTGGAACACGTTGATTGTGGTGGATGAACAGAACAATTTTTAAGAGACTAATACTACTATATATATATATATATATATATATATATATATATATATATATATATATATATATAATATTTATTAGATAAAAGATTAAAGTGAAATCTAAAACTGAGTTGAAGGATATCATCATTAATTAAGCTTAATTTAATGACATAATAATTCTTATTATAATAAATAATTTCTCTGAAAAAGTAAAAAAAAAAATTCTTGTATGTAATAAAAGCAGAGAATATTTCAATAATAAGAATAAATTGTAAAAGTGGACACTTTATTAAATATAAAAACAAAATCCAATAGGGGTGGTTGTTTTAGCACCGCCTTAATTAATCCTCGCGAATGATTAAAGTGACCGTTGCGCCCTAATTCGCCAAACATTATAAGTATACAACACAACATCATTCTCAATCTTTCTTCCGATGGATTCACCAAATCCTACTAAGAAAAGAAAACAAACAATAAAAGCACAAACACTTTTTTGCAAAAGTTAAAATTTCTTGCACAAAAGGGTCTCACTGGATTTTCCAATTTGTTTACTAATATTTTAGTAAAACAAATCACAAGTTTTAGTTTAATTAAGAGATTGAACTTGAAAAAATCCTAAGAATAATTTGTGTAAGAAAAGTTGAGAAAGTGTAATTTTGCTTGAAGATTCAGCGTTTGAATGTAGAATTGTATAGAAATTCTAAGAAGTGAAATGTAGGATTGTTTGAATGACATAACGAACAAAGTAAATGAAAATAGAAAAGAAGTTTGTAATGAATTTGTTTGAATTAAAAGTGGGACGCGGATTCATACATTTCTCACAAATTATATCATCTCTGTGATATTGATGTTTGAATTCTATAGAGAATAATAATGAAAATTGCGAAACTTTGTTACATAAACGAAAACTACTTATATACTATGTACATCAACAACAATTAACTTACCAGAATTCGACAGTAGACTATTACATGGTCTTTATCCTCTATTATGCTTCCACATGTCTTCAATCCTTCAACTGTTGCAATACCACTAACTATTGTCAAAAACAACATCAGGCCCTCCAACTACCTCTGTCGAGAATCAGTTTGCTTAATGTTGAATATGTGGCATCGAACATGTAACGGACGGAAAAACGATTATTTGCTTAATTTAGTCATTTGGGATATTTATTGAATTTTTCGCGTTTTAGAACGATTTAATCGGTATTAGTTCAGGATAGCGGATCAAGAGTTAATCGTGAATTTTAATATTTTTAATATTAGAAATATTATTGGAATAATATTTGGCGTTTTGAGAATTTTCCGAGTAATTAAGATTAGACCGAGAATTTGAGACATAAAGTAAAAAGGCAGTATACTGTATTGAATATATGGGCCCGTGAATAGTACACTATATGCGAATAATTTTAGTTAGGCCCAAATTGAGAAGTATGGCACTTAGATTTGAGAGAAAACCAGAAAAACATAATTTTGGAGGCATCAGAGAATTGAAGTAGCAGTGGGGGTTTTTGGGAACATTGTTATCAGAAGAGGAATAAGGGGTTTGGTGTTGGTACGAGAAGAAACTTCAGAAAAGGAAAGAAAAGAAACCAGAAGATTTATTTGAAGTCGGAAGTTAGGAATTCGATCGGAAATTGTAGAGCGGACTCCGAATATAAGGTAAAGGTGGGGTTCTTTCTCTATAAATGGGGTTATGATGAACTGTATGTGAGGTTGGGTTATAATTTTATCTCTGTTTGGTATAATTTTTTGTGTTTGCGGTTGTGAGATTTTTCTGGAAAATTGGTACGATTAATTTTTTTGTGTTGGTATGTTTTTGGTGTTTTTGCTTATATGTGATGTTGTTGAAACTAATTAAGTGACAAACTGTATTCCTGTATTTATGTGATGATGTGAATGACTGCGTAGAATCCAAAATTCTAATATCGTTGTGCTTTGATTAATGGGAACCGATGATTATGAGAGTGATGATTGTTGAATTGTTGGAGAGATGAATCGGTCTGGAATAATTAATCTGGGAATGAATGGAAGAACAATGGAGAAAGAGAGAGAAGTTAAGGGACGGGGGTCCCATAAAGCTAGGATGGGCGCCTTTCGTTGAAGAGAAAAAAAAAAGAGAAGGATTAGTTAGGGGCGGGGGCCTCATAAGGATGGGGTGGGCGCCCCATGCATTATATTAAGAAGAACTTTTAGGATGGGGGCCCCTCAGTCATGGGATGGGCGCCCCCTGTGCCATTTCATATTATTAGAAGTTCTTTTGATGCTAGCTCCCGTTATACCTCTTTGTATCATGTGCCTAGCCATTAATTGATTAAGTGTATCTTTAGGTACTAGTAATGGTTATTAATAATTACCAGTCAATTAATTGATTATGTGAGTAGTTAGTAGTAGTAGTATATATATATATATATATATATATATATATATATATATATATATATATATATATATATATATATATATATATATATATCAATAGAAACAACAAATGATAAGTTGGTATTAGTAGAACATAATTCTTGCGATGTTTATATATCAATAGAAACAACAAATGATAAGTTGGTATTAGTAGAACATAATTCTTGCGATGTTTAATAGAGTAACTTGATAACAACAAGTTAGTATTTAGTAGAATAATTTTGTGAAGTAGCAGAGTAATAAATTAGCGACGTATCAGTGACAGAAAATAAATAAATTATGCCTGTTTTGATGCCTCTATTTATTGACAATTGGCGATGGTGCCCGAAGCCCTGGGTACCACATGCACGTGCATTTGTTAGAGTCGCATTTCATTTGTGTGATTATGAGTTTATGATTTGTGGTGTGTGAACTTATGCGAATTGTTGTGAAATTTGAATATGAATTTATGTGAGATATTGTGATGTCTGTTGTTTTTATTTAAACAGTGAAGTAAACTAGACGGTAATAATTATATCACAAAGTGATGATTATTATGACTTGAACCGTATATATACTGTTTATCACCATTCTGTTTATATTGTTTGATATCTCACCCCTTTTATTTTTTTTGCCTTTACCTTTATACTGGTAACGTGCAAGTGATAGCTTTGATGAAGATTTAGACGCTGTGAGTCGAGTCGGTGGTCGCTATAATATGTAGCACTCAGGGGGATAAACGCGTGTTTTAATTATTTGTTACTTGCTGAATATTTAGTGATGTTTTATTGTTGAATTGTAGCTTAAAGCTATATTGCGAAGATGCTATGATTAAATTGAAATTTTGTGAAGTTTTGTGATTCCGCTGTGAGATTAAATAATTTTGTTTAATGAAGTGATTTTGAAGATTTAAAGTAAATGTTATAATTGTTCATTTTAATTATACGTGCTATGTATCTGTGATGAAGGCATGAAAGCCGTAAATGATTTAAATGACGAAATGTGACATCTCAATTGTTGGTAAAGTTTTTGAATAACTTTGATTTTTCGTTATGATTACCGAATAATTTATCGGATAGAATTAGGGGCGTAACAGAACACATGATTTGACTATCTACGTTTATGCTTTACATTTATCTCACGTTCCCATTTCTGTTGAATATGTGTGAGTTGAAAATCTCGGACTAACAATATGTTGACTTAGCCTTTTAACAATTGACTTATTGTCATGCCACATATGCAAACGTTAACGTGTTTTCACAAAATTTAAACAAAAAAATCTAAATAGATTAACAGAATAATTTTTAAGTGGCTAATACTACTATATAAAATTTATTACATAAAAGATTAAAAGATTAAAGTGAAATCTAAAATTTGTATGTAATAAAAGCAGAGAATATTTCAATAATAAGAATAAATTGTAAAAGTGGACACTTTAATTATAAAAACAAAATCCAATAGGAGTGGTTGTTTTAGCACCGCCTTAATTAATCCCTGCGAATGATTAAAGTGACCGTTGCACCCTAGTCCGCCAAACATTATAAGTATACAACACAACAACATTGTTTCGATCTCTCCCATGATCTTTGTCGTTCTCAATCTCTCTAGATGTTGTTATCAGAATTGATTGAGAATGATGGAGGTTTTGGAGAGGGTTTGTGATGAAAATGATGAAATAGTGAAGGAGGGAAAATTGTATATGAACAGATTTTTTCGGAGATGCATCTCCGAAAAAATACCTGACAGTTAAAATCCAATGTTTATTTTGAATTTCAGTGCTTTCGGAGATGCATTTCGGTATAATATTTGAGTGTGTTTAGAGTTGCATCTTCGAAATGTCCCCTAAATAATATCATAACAACACCATTGTTTTGTAATTTTTTGAGGTCAAATTATTTTAAAGTAAACTCAAGTTATGTTAAAGTGAAATGAAGTAAAAAGTCACAAATAAAAAATAATAATACATCAAAATGGGTATGATTTCGTGCCTTCTCTTTCGTCTATACTGTATGACATTCCACAACTCAGCAACCATGTCCTCCACAAGGACAAATCGGTACTACCATCCTAAAAAAGTCTTTCTTCTATGCGTGTTCTATCCATCTCTACAATACGTTGACAGACCGCAAACACAATTTGGTGTGGTCATCCATAGCCTCAAGTACCTCATGATCATGATAAGGTGTGACACTCTATAGAACCATGTCATGTAGCCGTCTTCATACGCCTACTGAAAAGGAGCTAGCACCCTACGATATGTAATTGCAAAGCATCTCAAGCATAGTTTGTTTTGATGAAGACAATATGGACATCAAGCTTTCATAAAGGATGTGCAAAAAGAATCTCAAGTCTTAAGCAAAGAACACACAATTTCAAAGTCTTGAAGAAATAACAAAGATTCAAGAATCAAGCAATAAATGGCAAAGGTATAAACAATACTCACTTTGACATATAATTGTTCACAAAATATACTCTCATGCATATCATGATCATGAACAAGTCTCATATATCAAAGAGTTCATTTAAAACCTTTTTCATAGTTAAAATTCAAAATAAAGGTTTTAGGAACCGGGTTGTCCCTATGGGGGAACCGGTTCCCAGCATTCTCAAATTTCAGCAATCTGTGGTTTACTATGGGGAACCGGGTTGTCCCTATGCAGGAACCGGTTCCCACGTTCAAAATTCAAATTTTCTGCTGTAACGTTCAGCAGGAACCGGGTTGTCCCAGGCAGGAACCGGTTCCTACTGAACCAGTGTGTTTTTCCATTGCATTTTACACTCAAACGAAATTGTCTTTATACCTTTTAAACATTGCATTGCTTCATGGAAAAATAACCTTTTGAAGAGGTGTTTTACACACTATATATTACACATCTTTCATATTCAAAAATTACCTTCTTCATTAACAATTCATAAACCATATTCTTCATCTTTCAATATTCTCAAGTGTTCATAAATTCTCATTTTCAAGTGAAACTTTCCATACACATTTTCATTGAGAAATCTATTCAAAGTCTCATGCATACATTGTGAACATTTATATTCATTGTTAGAATTGTTTATTTGAAGAAGAAGATCAATCCAAGATTGATAGTGCTATACAAATTTCATCTAAATCTCTTGTATAAATTCAAAAGTATTATCTCCTTACTATCCAGGATTGTTGGAAGTAAGTGTTGTGTTTGAAGAGGATTGTTCTTCACTCACATTAGTATTGATTTGATCTTAAAGGTGTTAAGAACCTTTGATCACCCTATAGGTTAGATAGTAAGCATAGACTTGTACAATAATTCTAACTATAGTGAAATCTCTTTCGTGTTTGAAAGGGGACTGGAGTACTCTCGGATTGTGAGGGGAACCAGTATATATCGTTGCGTTCTTTACTTTTCCGCACTTTATTGCATTCATCACCATTACCAAAGAAAAGAAAAAAACCTTACAAAAAACCTTCAAACACTTAACCAAAAATTATTAGAAGTATTCTCATAAAACCGATTAAATTTTTGAAAACCTAATTCACCCCCCCTCTTAGGCGCACTCTTATACTTACATTTGGCATCAGAGCAAGTTATAGGTAACTTGTTCCTAAAGATCCAGAATGGCTTCCGCAAATCAAAGACCAGTTTTCAAAGATGGCGGTTCTAACAACAAGCCTCCATTGTTTTGTGGTGAATATTTTGACTTTTGGAAAATCCAAATGAAGGCTCATCTAGAAGCACAAGGAGAAGAAGTTTGGGAGGCTGTCCTACAAGGTCCTCATGTTCCTACAACGGTCGTTAATGGTGTTGGATCGGAGAAACCTAAAGCGTCATGGGATGATAATGATAGAAAAAGGGTTCTTGCTGACAAAAAGGCGATCAGTCTCCTTCATGGTGCTCTTAGTATGGATGAATTCTTCCGAATATCAACATGTACAACATCAAAGGAAATTTGGGATACTCTTGTAGAAACTCATGAAGGTACTGCTGAAGTTAAAAGATCAAGGTTGAATACTTTAAGCCAAGAGTACGAACTGTTTAGAATGAAGCCCGGAGAAACTATTCTCGATTTGCAAAAACGATTCGTACATTTGACAAATCACTTAAAGGCACTTGGTAAGACTCTTACTACCGAAGAACTTAATCTTAAAGTGCTCAGATCTTTGACAAGGGAGTGGCAACCAAAAGTGACGGCGATATCCGAAAAGAAAAATTTATCAAAACTTACTTCCGCAACACTATTTGGAAAACTTCAAGAATATGAGACAGAACTTGGAAGATTGGAAAAGCATGAGAACTTAGAGAAGAAATCCAAAGGCATTGCATTAAAAGTGGATTCAATAGAAGGCAAAATGAAAGATGCATCGGATGAAGATGAAAACTTCTTGCTTCTTGTAAAAAGGTTAGGCAAATTTTTCGGTAATAAAAATAATATTGATAATACTAACTATGTCAAAAGAAAGAAATTCTCAAAGCATAAAGATAAAGAAGCATCCACTTCATCACAAGAAGTTACATGCTATGAATGTGGGAAACAAGGACACATAAAGCCGGAATGTCCAAAGCTTTCGAAGAAGAATGTATTCAAAGGCAAAAGGGAGTTCAAAAATAAAAAGGCCTACATAGCATGGGAAGATAATGAAGTAAGTTCCTCATCGAACTCCGATAGTGACGAAAGTGCAAACCTAGCACTAATGGCATCACACCACTCCGACGATGAAGAAGGCGAGGTTAGTTATGATGATTCTCTTTTTGATAATGGTGCACAAGGTGCAATAGAAGAATTATTAAAAGAATGCAAAATTCTCTATAAAACTATCTCATCTCAAAAGAAAATAATATCATCATTAGAAGAGAAGGTTAAGATGATTGAAGTAGAACATAAAGATGATAAAGAAAAAATGATTAGTGTTCAAGAAGATAATGTTGCATGCAAGAATTGTGAATCACTTTCTTTCCAAATTGTCCAATTAAAACGTGTTTTAGAAAGATATGAAAAAGGGCAAATTGGATTGGAAAATGTTCTTAGCACACAAAGATACTCCAATGATAAGAGCGGACTTGGTTTCTCTAAATTTGATAAACCAACATCCAACAAGACTATCTTTGTCAAAGCTAGTAACCAACCAATTCAAGAGAAAGTGATCAAGCCTAAAGTAATGCAACATTATCCTAAAAGGAAGAACTTTGTTAAGAAGAAATCTTATCCTCCTAGATATAGAAGTAACTTCGAACCTACTTGTTTTTATTGTGGTATTATTGGTCACACACCCAATGCTTGTTATGTAAGGAACTTTAGTGTTCCTAGTGGACATTATGTATGGGTGAAGAAAGGAACTAACTATGATGGACCCAAAGCCATTTGGGTACCTAACAAAACTTAATTTGTTTTGTAGGTATGCTTGAAGACCACTTCAAACCTATGGTATCTAGATAGTGGTTGTTCAAAGCATATGACGGGTGACCTAAACCAATTTTCAGATCTAAGGTTAAAGGCCAAGGGTTTTGTCACTTATGGAGACAACAATAAGGGAAGAATTCTTGGCAAAGGCAAAGTTGGTGCACCACCTTTCACATCCATTGAAGATGTTCTTTATGTTGAAGGACTAAAGCATAATCTTCTAAGCATTAGCCAACTTTGTGACAAAGGCTTCAAGATCAAATTCACTAAGGAAGAATGTTTGATCATCGATGAAGTCACCAATGAGGTAAAACTCAAAGGTACAAGAATTAATAACATTTTTATGATTTCTTTAAATGATTTATCTTTGAAAGTAAAATGTCTTTTGGTAAACAATAATGAATCATGGTTATGGCATAAGAGAGCAGCCCATATTCATATGGATCATTTAAATAAGTTAACCAAACATGATCTTGTCATTGGCTTACCTAAGATAAAGTTTGTCAAAGATAAACTATGTGATGCTTGTCAAAAGGGAAAGCAAACCAAATCATCTTTCAAACCAAAGAATGTGGTGACTACAACAAGACCACTTCAATTGTTACATATGGATTTATTTGGTCCATCAAGGACAAGAAGCTTCGGAGGTAATGTATACGCTTTAGTTATTGTTGATGATTATTCTAGATATTCTTGGACTTTGTTTCTTGTGCAGAAAAGTGATGCGTTTAGAGCCTTTAAGAAGTATGCAAAACAAATCCAAAATGAGAAATCATTAAAGATTGTATCCATAAGAAGTGATCATGGTGGAGAGTTTCAAAATGCATCATTTGAAGAATTTTGTGAAGAACATGGTATCTCTCATAATTTTTCAGCACCAAGAACTCCACAACAAAATGGAGTAGTTGAAAGGAAAAATAGGTTTCTAGTGGAACTTGCAAGAACAATGCTTAGTGATGCAAATCTTCCTAAATATTTTTGGGCGGATGCGGTTAGTACGGCATGTTATGTTGGAAATCGAGTAATCATTAGACCTATCTTAAAGAAGACTCCATATGAACTCTTCAAAGGAAGAAAGCCAAACATTGCTCACTTTCACATTTTTGGATGCAAGTGCTTTGTTCTCAACAATGACAAAGACAATCTTGGTAAGTTTGATGAGAAATCCGATGAAGGTATATTTCTTGGTTATTCTCTTTCTAGTAAAGCATATAGAATTTATAATAAAAGAACTTTAACTATTGAAGAATCCATGCATGTATCTTTTGATGAGACTAACACTTCCAAAGAGGAAGAAGTTGTTTGTGATGATGATGATCCTTTAGATTTACCCCCGGAAGAACCTTCAAATAATACAATTGTAAAGGCACCGGAAGAACTTTCAAATGATATAATTGAGAAGGCACCGGAAGTACAACAAGAAAATGTTCAACAAGAAAGTGTACAACAAGAATCAAACACCAATGATCTACCAAAAGAATGGAGAACCCATAGAGATCATCCTATTGATAAAGTTATTGGTGATATTAGTCAAGGAGTTGCAACAAGATTAAATCTCAAAGATGCTTGCTTACACATGGCTTTTGTTTCTCAAATTGAACCTTCCAAAGTTGATGAAGCCTTAGGAGATGATCAATGGATAAATGCAATGCAAGAAGAATTAAATCAATTCGAGAGAAATCAAGTTTGGGAACTTGTTCCTAGACCATGTAACAAACACATCATAGGTACTCGATGGGTGTTTAAAAACAAACTTGATGAGAATGGTATAATTGTTCGAAACAAAGCAAGATTGGTGGCCCAAGGTTACAATCAAGAAGAAGGAATCGACTTTGAAGAAACATTTGCTCCGGTTGCAAGGTTAGAAGCTATTCGTCTTTTACTTGCTTATGCATGTTCATTAAATTTTCAGCTTTATCAAATGGACGTCAAGAGCGCATTCTTAAATGGCTACATCAATGAAGAAGTCTATGTCAAACAACCCCCGGGATTTGAAGACTTCAAGAATCCTTCACATGTCTTTAAGTTGAGAAAGGCTCTTTATGGATTAAAGCAAGCACCTAGAGCATGGTATGATAGACTTAGCAATTTTTTGTGTGAAAAGGGTTTCGAAAAGGGTAAGGTTGATAAAACTTTGTTCATTAAGAAAATCAAGAGTAACACTTTATTGGTTCAAGTCTATGTTGATGATATCATTTTTGGATCGACTAACAAAGAAATGTGTGAGGAATTCTCATTGATGATGCAAGGAGAATTCGAGATGTCTATGATGGGAAAGATGAATTACTTTCTTGGACTACAAATTAAGCAACTCAAGGATGGAATCTTCATTAATCAATCCAAATACTGTAAAGAACTATTAAAGAAGTTTGATATGGATAATTGCAAAGCAATGAATACTCCAATGGGCTCCGGTACATATGTTGATCAAGATGAATCCGGTACTCCAATTGATATTACTAAGTATCGAGGTATGATTGGTTCTTTATTATATTTGACGGCAAGCCGTCCTGACATAATGTTTAGTGTTTGTCTTTGTGCTCGCTTCCAAGCAAATCCAAAGGAATCACATCTTATGGCGGTTAAAAGGATCATGAAGTATCTCAAAGGAACAACCAACGTTGGCTTATGGTATCCTAAAGGTAGTGTTTGCAATTTAATTGGTTATTCTGACGCGGATTATGCAGGATGTAAAACTGATCGTAAAAGCACAAGTGGCACTTGTCACATTCTTGGAAATGCATTAGTATCATGGGCTTGTAAAAAGCAAGCATGTGTTGCTCTTAGTACGGCCGAAGCAGAATACATAGCAGCGGGTAGTTGTTGTGCACAAATTCTTTGGCTTAAGCAACAACTTCGTGACTACGGACTTGATCTCGGATGCATTCCTCTTCGATGCGACAATACAAGTGCTATAAATATTACAAAGAATCCGGTCATGCATTCAAGAACCAAACACATAGACATTCGACATCATTTTCTTCGCGATCATGTGCTTAAAGGAGATGTTGAAGTCACTTTTGTAGATACTCATAATCAACTTGCGGATATCTTCACCAAGCCTCTCCCAAAAGAATCATTCTACAAAATTCGTCGAGAGCTTGGAATTTTAGATGAAGGTGATGTTTAAAATTTGTTCATACATCAAAGGTACATGTGTCTAATATTTTAGGTAATAAAAAATGCTTTATAAATGTTCATTTATTATAACTTGGTAATTATATGAGGTATATGTGCTTTATATTTCATAAAATTAAAGTTTTTGGAAATTTTTCAGTCCAGGAACCGGTTCCCATGTGGGACGAACCGGTTCCCCATAGTAATTTCCAGAGGCAATGTTTTTGTGTTCTTCAGGAACCGGTTCCCATGTAGGGACGAACCGGTTCCCACGTACTTGTTCCAGATTTTTTTTCTCTCTTTGTGGCTGTACGTGAATAGTTGTTTTATATATATTTTCTTATTTTATTTTACTTCTTATTCTTATTTAATTCACATTATATCATTTACACCACACATTCACTCACATTTATCTTCATTCAACATTCATCTTCATCTTCTTCAACCTTCCACCTCCATAGTCAAACCCCAATCAAAGCTCCATTATCTCTCCATAACTCTCCAAATTTAATTACCCACTACCTCTAAACACTATATAATCCTCCACTCTTTCACAAAATTCACTCAAATCCTTCTCCACTCACCAAATCCTAAAATCCCAAACCCTAACTTTCAACTCCTTTCAACAATGGCACCCAAAGTTTCAAGAAGTGCAAAGGGAAAGAACAAAATGGGAGAGACAAGTGAAGATCCTCAAGAGATTCAACCAACGGTCAAGAGTCGGAGACTCACATTCAACATCCGGAGTCGAAAACTCCTTGCGGCAAAATACGGTAAACTACCCGATTTCCCTAATCACAGCTTCAATTTTCCGGGTAGACTAGCTAATGCAGGGGTAGCTAATTTTGTGCTTGACCATGGTGATTATTATCCGGATTTGGTTAGAGAGTTTTACCACAATCTTAGGATAGTGACCGATGAATTTGATGATTTCACATTATTGTCAAAAGTTTCAAATAAGGAAATATGCTTAGATGTTGAGGAATTTGGAAGAGTATTAGGAATTCCATCTCAAGGCTTAGTGCTCCTTCAAGGTAACATACCGGAGGATTGGCAACCGTATAGTAAGATTGATGTTTTTGTGGATATGTGCCGACCAACTCAACGCGAGTCAGTTCGCCAACAGCTTGCTATCAAATTTAACATGTTCGGTTCAAGCTTATCGGTGAGTGATAGGATGCTCCATCTTATCATTGCTTATGTTTTATTTCCAAAGAATTCTAACCATTCCAGGGTCAATGAGTTCGAGTTGATGGTTTTACTTGCTCTAAGGCGGGGCATTGAAGTCAATTGGGCGCTTTCAATTATGCGCCACATGCAGCTTATGGCTTCCCTTAAAGGAGGCTTACCTTATGCAAGGGCCATCTCTCATATTGTTCGGAATGCTGGTGTTCTCCTCCAACGAGAACCAAAGAAAAATATGGATGAACAAGAGTGTGCCATCACCACCGCTACTGCTCTTAAAAATACAGGAATAGTTACGGATCGTGAAGGTAGATTCGTTTACAAAGTTGATTTTGAGCCAGCCGTGCCACAAGATCCTCAACGTCCCGAAGGAGGATACACAATGGATATGATGTTTGCCAAGCTTTGTTCTATTCAAACATCCATTGATAACAACAAGAGGGAGAATAACTATGAGCATAACCTTATAAGAAGACAAATGCGGGAAATTCAAAGGACTCAAAGGCGTATCTTAGCTCATTATGAGGGAGAGGAAGGAAGTGATGAAGAAGAAGATGAACAAGATGATGATGATGATGAAGAACACATGGATGAAAGTGACTAAATTATTTCTTTTAAATTCTATGTCATGTTTTCTTTTTATTAAGTTTTTATTTATGTTCTAGACAATGTTCCAATCATGTTTGTGATGTTTAGGACTATTTCTGTTTTATGTTGTAACCGTAAAAAACTCCGTTTCGTATTGTTTCTAGTATTTCATTTGTGTGTTAACCTTTTGGTACTTTACATTGTGTGTGTTATATTTCACATATTTTTTCTCGCTTTTTCCCCATCCTTTTTGATAATAACAAAGGGGGAGAAGGATATGCTTGTATTGTTGTTGTTTTGTTTCAAAGAAAATGCAGGCCATTGTTAAAATTATCAAATGAAACTCATCACCATAAATCAAGGAATCATGGATTTAGGGGGAGTCTCTAACATAGGGGGAGCCTTGCATTGATTCAAACACTTTTTCAAAAGCACAAAACAACTCTCTTCAAAAACGTTTTCAAGTCTTGGTTGTCATCATCAAAAAGGGGGAGAATGTAATTGCAAAGCATCTCAAGCATAGTTTGTTTTGATGAAGACAATATGGACATCAAGCTTTCATAAAGGATGTGCAAAAAGAATCTCAAGTCTTAAGCAAAGAACACACAATTTCAAAGTCTTGAAGAAATAACAAAGATTCAAGAATCAAGCAATAAATGGCAAAGGTATAAACAATACTCACTTTGACATATAATTGTTCACAAAATATACTCTCATGCATATCATGATCATGAACAAGTCTCATATATCAAAGAGTTCATTTAAAACCTTTTTCATAGTTAAAATTCAAAATAAAGGTTTTAGGAACCGGGTTGTCCCTATGGGGGAACCGGTTCCCAGCATTCTCAAATTTCAGCAATCTGTGGTTTACTATGGGGAACCGGGTTGTCCCTATGCAGGAACCGGTTCCCACGTTCAAAATTCAAATTTTCTGCTGTAACGTTCAGCAGGAACCGGGTTGTCCCAGGCAGGAACCGGTTCCTACTGAACCAGTGTGTTTTTCCATTGCATTTTACACTCAAACGAAATTGTCTTTATACCTTTTAAACATTGCATTGCTTCATGGAAAAATAACCTTTTGAAGAGGTGTTTTACACACTATATATTACACATCTTTCATATTCAAAAATTACCTTCTTCATTAACAATTCATAAACCATATTCTTCATCTTTCAATATTCTCAAGTGTTCATAAATTCTCATTTTCAAGTGAAACTTTCCATACACATTTTCATTGAGAAATCTATTCAAAGTCTCATGCATACATTGTGAACATTTATATTCATTGTTAGAATTGTTTATTTGAAGAAGAAGATCAATCCAAGATTGATAGTGCTATACAAATTTCATCTAAATCTCTTGTATAAATTCAAAAGTATTATCTCCTTACTATCCAGGATTGTTGGAAGTAAGTGTTGTGTTTGAAGAGGATTGTTCTTCACTCACATTAGTATTGATTTGATCTTAAAGGTGTTAAGAACCTTTGATCACCCTATAGGTTAGATAGTAAGCATAGACTTGTACAATAATTCTAACTATAGTGAAATCTCTTTCGTGTTTGAAAGGGGACTGGAGTACTCTCGGATTGTGAGGGGAACCAGTATATATCGTTGCGTTCTTTACTTTTCCGCACTTTATTGCATTCATCACCATTACCAAAGAAAAGAAAAAAACCTTACAAAAAACCTTCAAACACTTAACCAAAAATTATTAGAAGTATTCTCATAAAACCGATTAAATTTTTGAAAACCTAATTCACCCCCCCTCTTAGGCGCACTCTTATACTTACACGATACTCCTCTGGTACCAAATGACTCTCGAAACATTAAGTATGGTATCAAGATACCTGCGTCGGAAGATGGGACGAGTGGACTCAAAGGGAGGTTTTGGAATAATCTACAAATAGTCAAACTGACGCATCACTCACTCAGTCAGATAAGGATACATAAGAGATGACCCACATGCGAGTCATCTGGACTATGAAAAAATGATGTCTAGCAGACGCGTCTCGCGGTGACCCTTTTATAGGCAGAAGTAAACGTCATCTAACACATGACGATCAAGATACACTCTGAATGACTCGACCATATTACTCCTCTTTACGGGAAAATGCTACAACACATGGAAATCCTCATTGTAGGCAAGCACAAGTTTCCACCCGGTGATGCGAAGAAAATGAGAGATTTTATGAACATATCAGTAACAATAAATTATTGTAAGCATTGCCCAACTCTGGCATTGAACACATGATTTGACTATCTACGTTTATGCTTTACATTTGTCTCACATCCCCATTTCTGTCGAATATGTGTGAGTTGAAAATCTCGGGCTAACAATATGCTGACTCAACTTTTTAACAATTGACTTGTTGTCATGTCACATATGCAAAAATTAACGTTTTTTCACAAAATTTAACAAAAAAACCAAATAAATCAACAAAACAATTTTTAAGAGACTAATATATATATATATATATATATATATATATATATATATATATATATATATATATATATATATATATATATATATATATATATATATTTATTACATAAAAGATTAAAGTGAAATCTAAAATAAATTGAGTTAAAGGGTATCATCATTAATTAAGCCTAATTTAATGACAGAATAAATCTTATTATAATAAATAATTTCTCTGAAAAAGTAAAAAAGAAATTCTTGTATGTAATAAAAGCAGAGAATATTTCAATAATAAGAATAAATTGTAAAAGTGGACACTTTATTAATTATAAAAACAAAATCCAATAGGAGTGGTTGTTTTAGCACCGCCTTAATTAATCCCCGCGAATCATTAAAGTGACCGTTGCGCCCTAATCCGCCAAACATTATAAGTATACAACAGAACAGCATTGTTTCGATCTCTCCGATAATCTTTGTCTTTCTCAATCTTTGTCATTCTCAATCTTTGTCGCTCTCACTCTTTCTCTGTTCTCTTCTACTTTCTCGATCTTTATCATTCTCAATCTCTCTTCCGATGGATTCACCAAATCCTACTAAGAAAAGAAAGATAGAGTTTTCCCCTTCGGCGCCAAAACCTAATAAGATAAGAAAGCTACCGTTTTTGGATGAGATTCCTCAAATGCTCACATTATCACCTCGTGATACTCCCTCACCAATCAAAAAACGGTTGCAACTCATGGATGAAATTATTGAACTTGGTGAGATGCGTTTAGAACTATGTCGTCTCATTAACAAAACCCAAGAAGCCATGGATGCTGAAAGAAAGAGAAAAGTCACAATCTTGATGTCATTTAGATAGTAACAACTCATTCCTTTCAATTGATTTTGAGTTTGTGCATCCTTGATCATCCGGCAGGTATGTTATTTTGAATCAGTCATCAGGTCATTACAGGTAATGTTCTTGTGTTTTCCTCTTTTTGATTTGCAAGGTGGTTTCATCTCTTATGTTGTTGCATTGCACTACCTGTTATTTAACAATTAAATTGTCTATCCCACTCATTTCTTACTTAACTTCAGGTTGCAATCATAGAAAGTAATTCACTCTAACTCTGTTGGTAACTTCTTCTGTTCTTTTTCCTTTTTCACATACTTTCCATAAAGGTCAGTGTCACTCTTTTATGCTTATTCCATCATGTCTTGCTATTTTCCATCTTTTGTTTAGTCTAAAATGTTTTTCATAGTGTCTTTTCATGTCATGAATCTCACTGGATTGTCAGAGTCTTTGCAGGAAGGTACCACGGGCACAACATTGATATGCTCATGTCGTGAATAGATCAAAATTAGTCTTCAGGTCATTACAGGTAAATGTTCTTGTATTTGCCTCTTTTCCTTTGGTTTTTACGACATTGGCGGAGCTGTTGTTTTGTTATAAATACTGCACGAATATTATGCCGGAATGCTACTTGACTTTGTTTTTTGTTTCACTGTTTGTTTTGGTCATATTCGATATGGAGAACCAGCTTTGAGGTTACAAATGAAGGCGTTGACGCAACAGGGCATTCAGTTGGTACATCTTCGGAGGCTAAATCTTCTGCCCAAGCAAACTGGAGGCTAAGAGATAAGTAGTCAAGCTAATTAGAGAATGAGCATCTGCTTACACACAATAGTTGGTGTACTAGTTTATCAGATAATTCTTTTTTTTTTTTTCTAATTGATCTTTCAGACAATATCTTACTTAGAATTTTTTCAGACAATATCTTACTTGAATTAGACTTTAGAATAAACTTACTTTTAATATTTATTGAATTTAGAAACTTAAATTTTGATAAATGTATGCATAAACAGGTCCTAATGATGTGGAGTTTATCATTAACCAAGCTGAAGTTTCGATAGAACGGTTATATTTTATGGTTAATCTTTCTCAATTATTATCATTTGATTGTGCATTGTTGGTTATATTTTTTGATTTTCCAACATTATTTTGAATCCATAACTAACTTGATCGTCGGAGGCTTTGCAGGTACCACACCCTTGCTATGATCTTGTCATGAATATATCAAAATCAGTCTTGAGGTCATTAAAGGTGATGTTCTTCTGGTTGCCTTATTTGACTTGCTTGTGCTCAACATAAAATGTGAAACCTTCTTGACTTGTCTTAGGGGCTTTTTGTTGGTCTTCTTGTAGTGAGCTTAATTACTTTTCAATGTTTACATTGTTAATGTTTTGTGAATTTTGTAGGAAGATAACTCGGAAGAGGTCGGTGAATATTAAAATAGTTATTATCTATTATGCCGTTGAACTTACTGTGATAGAACAATTAAATTGTTTTCCGCTCATATCTTTCATATGGTAATCCATCATGTTTCCGTTTATGTTCTATATAATGCATACATGCTAGAGGCAGTAACTGCACAAATTTTCTGTACTTAATTGAGTTATTATTGATAATTTCGTACTGGACCATGTGAAATTGTTGAAGAACTTTGCAGTTACTTGATATGATTACAGTTGTATGACTTGCAAAGTCATTTTATTGGGACTTCGGGTAAAGGACATCCTTCATATTTTCTTAAGTGGTTTTCCTTCAATGTGGTTGCAGGGATTTGTCATTGGCTCAGCTCATTTTAAGGTAGTATTTTGTTTTATTTTCCAAAATAATTTTGAATTCATAACTAACTAGATCGTCGGAGTCTTTGCAGGTACCACACCTTTGCTATGCCAGTGTCATTGACACGGGAGCCTGCTGGAACATTGGAAATGGCAGAGGGTGAAAATGTTGGGTCACAACTAGTTCCTTCAGTAACACATCTCGACTTATTTTCATATGTTGGGTGAAAATGTTTGATGTCATTATAGCATGTATAAATTACATGTAATGTAAAACTTGACTTATTTTCATATGAGGTTGCATGTTAGTATTAACTAGTGCAAGAAACATCTTGAGTGATCATGCATGATTGACTTTGTTTTTAGTTTCACTGTTTGTTTTGGTCATATTTGATAGGGAGAGCCAGCATTTGAGGTTACAATTGAAGGCGTTGACGCAACAGGGCATTCAATTGGTACATCTTCGGAGACTAAAGCTTCTGCCCAAGCAAACTGAAAGCTAAGAGATAAGTAGTCAAGCTAATTAGAGAATGAGCATCTGCTTACACACAATAGTTGTTGTACTAGTTTATCAGATTATTCATTTTTTTTTCTAATTGATCTTTCAGACAATATCTTAGAATTTTTTTCAGACAATATCTTACTTGAATAAGCCTTTAGAATAAAATAATATTAATGGACACATTTATTTCCATCAATATTTTATTTATGTTACATTTGTTGGGTATAAAATAAATTTTGCTTTGAATTATGTAACATTATGTAAGAACTCAATTGAATTTGCAGGTTGGTTTCTATCAATGGGTCACATTTGAAGAGGCTTATGATGCTGTTATCCGAATCGGTTCCGCCATGAAGAGCGGCAGTGCCAGTCCTGTAACTGTTCTTGTTCTATTAACTTACTATACTAAATATTCATAAATTTATGTAATTAATATAACTAGCTTTTGTTTTTTGTATCACAAGGGTGACTGTTGTGGCATAAATGGATCCAATTGTCCGGAATGGATATTCGCAATGGAGGTATAGCACTTTATCGTTGTAAGGAAAATTACAATTAAGGAACTATTTAGTATGTTAAACATGTTAGAATATGATATGATATGATTAGCGTCATTAATTATTGTATTAGTACTTCAGTGATTTGATTCAGAATTTGGTGTTTCCAGGCTTGTAACAATATGCAGTAACATATGTCCCATTATATGACACAGTTTGTGTTTTTGTACCTTTCCTAAATCTAAATAAACTTACTTTTAGTATTTATTGAATTTAGAAACTTAAAGTTTGATAAATGTTTCGTATTGATGCATAAACAGGTCCTAATGCTGTGGAGTTTATCATTAACCAAGCTGAAGATTTGGCATAAATCAGTAGCAACTCATTATTTGTAAGATATCTTTGTTTCCCAACATTCATGCTTATTACTTTGGGAGGCAAGGACCAAGTCATTTTTTGAAAACCAGAATTTCATGCCTTCGGCTTTTGCCAACAATGCTGAAAATTTTATCTAAGAATTCAACAAAGCTAATGAAAAAGATGCCCCTTAAGCCTCCCATGTACCTGCAGCTGCAACTTGGGGGGCTTCTCAAGAAAATGAATGTTGATACAAAGTGATTTCATCGCTCCTGGGACCGGGTATTATAAGTTAGTCCTTCGCTCTTAGAAGCTCGTTGTTTCTTCTTTTCTTTTTTTTTTAATTCTTTGAGACATATGGCGTAAACATCGTGTCCTCCTTCTGAGACGGGTTCCAAAATTCCTGAATGATGGCGATATCGTCCAGAACTACCTTCTTTGACCTCTCTTCCTTTCCCAAAGAAATCACCATTTTTAATTCCTTTATTTCATTCTTAACTGCTGGCTATTGTAGTGTATCAGTTTTAGTTTCCTGTTTTACCCTAATGTTTGATGACTCTAACACTTGATCTGTTAAATGAGTTTCTGATGTAGGGGAGATATGGATAATATCGTTGGACGTCCAAGCCGCACTAAGTTTTGTCTTTGAAATTCTTCCTTTGGACGACTTCCCAAATCTCCCTTGTTTTCAGCTCATCTAGAATTCCCTGAATACTAACACTATCAGTTTCGTGATCCTTAAATTTTGGATCAATTTTCTCTTTACTCTCAATCCTGACTTGTCGTTTATATCCCTCATGCTGATGAAGTTCTCTGCTGAAACCTTGTTGATGTATTATTTGTGGATCATACTCAATCTGTTGTGCCATCCCTCTGAGATGAGGTAGGGCATGCTCCTGTTGTTGACTTCTTGTTTCCTTGCTTTCCTTCTTCGTAGAAGTTATGTTGAGCCCCTGTTGTTGATTTATAACCTGTTGTGCATTGTCTTGGATCTGGTCTGAGTAATTCCCCTGTTTTTGCATTCCTGTTGAGTATGAATATTATTGATCTGCTGATGTTGATTTGTATGTAGCACTGAGATTCTCGAATTCCGGATCCTGGTGTTAATTTGTGCCTTGTCGAATTTTGGATTCATGTTGTGCAGTATGACTAATGCTCAACTGTTGTTGATTTCTCTGTAGCACTTCCTCTACCTGCTTACCAACATCTTTGATTTTCTCAAAATCATGCTCCTGGTATAGATTTGTGCCTTTTTTCTCATTTGTATTCCTGTTACTTAGTATAACTGATGGTTTCTTGCTGGTGTTGAGTTATGCATGCCACATCCTCCACCTGTTTTGTAAAATCTCTACTCATCTCTAGAATATGCTTATGTTGTTGATTTGTGTATTTTTGGATGTTGAACTTCTGTTGATAGGATTATATGTGTTGCTCTCAGCCTCTACCTGGTTTGCAAAGCTTGTGATCTTCAATATATATATAGTAGGCAACATTGCGCTTCTGTAATCTGTACTAGCAGCATAGTGTAATCCTACAAGTTCTTTAGCTATTTATTTATATACCACAAAAACTAATTCACAAAATCAGTGATTTTTGTTTGAGGATTCTGCTCTAGCATTTAATCAATGGTGATTATTAGTATGTTTCATAACTCCAAAATTGCACTTTGGCCTTTTCTACTCAATTAATCATGCTTGTTGTTTTACTCTGCTAGAGGCCTGATTAATATAACTGAAGATGGATTTGTGTAAGGTATGTTTTTATTAAAACATATAAGCCATTATTCTATGGCCTAACCATTTCCTTGTGATCCTTTTTGCTGTTTTTGTTCCCAGTCAGATAAATTGCACGAATATTGTTTTGAGCTATTTCTAGCACTTTCTTTTTTTATACTGGTAAGGGTGGTTATGTGCTTTGATTTTGTGGAGTCCCATCACCAAATTGTGTTTGATTTTTCTTGAGGAGACTGGCTAGTCCTACAACAACTTCACAATTACTGGATATGATTACAAATGTATGACTTCCAAAATCATTTTATTGGGACTTTGGGTAAAAGATATCCTTCATGTTTTCTGAATTGTAGTTTTCCTTCAATGTGGTTGCAGGGATTTGTCATTGCTCCCAGCTTTACTAGTTGACTTAATATACCGATGCTATGGATAATCTTTCTCAATTATTATTTTTTCTATGCAATTGTGAACTTGTCATGATCTGCTGGAGGATATCTAAGGTAGTATGTTGTTTTATTTCCCAAAATAATTTTGAATTCATTACTAACTTGATCGTCGGAGTCTTTGCAGGTACACCTTTTTGCTATGCTAATGAATATGATCAAACATAAAGGAAAACCAACATCTCAAAAATGTGGTAGGAAGTTTACCTTTGATTTGGGCTGCTGGTTATGCTTAATAAGCTGCTAGAGTGTTCAAGAACAGAAGTTGCCTTCGGTCTACCCTAATGTAAGCACGATCCGGTCTTCAACCCATCTATGAGTGGATGAGTGTAATTGACATGGAGGCCTTCTGAAACATTGGAAATGGGCAGAGACTAGAAATTTGGGCGACAACTGGTTCTCGGGTCAGGCTGAGTTTGAAGTGTGGAGTCATGCCTCAAATATAAATTTGGGGGCCCCTAGTGAATCAGCTAATCGACGCTGAGCAAACTAATGGAATATAAAATTTGAGAGCTTCCAACTTAGCTTTCCTAGAAGCTCGTTTTTTTTTTTTTTAATTCTTTGAGCCATATGGCGTAAACGTCGTGTCCTCCTTCTGAGACGGGTTCCACGATTCCTGAATGATGGCGATATCTTCCAGAACTAACTTCTTTGACCTCTCTTCCTTTCCTAAAGAAATCACCATGTTTAATTCCTTTATTTCGTTCTTAACTGCTTGCGATTGTAGTGTATCAGTTTTAGTTTCCTGTTTTAACCTAATGTTTGCTGACTCTAACACACTTGATCTGTTAAATGATCTCTGATGTTGGGGAGATATATATGGATAATTTCGTTGGACGTCCAAGCCCCACTAATTTTAGTCTTTTAAAATCTTCCTTTGGACGACTTCCCAAATCTCCATTGTTTTCAGCTCATCTAGAATTCCCTGAATACTAACACTGTCAGTCTCGCGATCCTTAAATGTTGAAACAATTTTCTCTTTGTTCTTTGTTAGATCTACCCATTGTACCACCACTGTGATAATTCCACATGCTTACTCTCGATCCCAACTTGTCATATATAGGCAAGGCAACATTACTCTTCTGTAATCTGAACCTGCAGGATAGTGTATCACTCAAAACAACCTAATAAAGTAGGGGAGCTTTTTGGTAGTTTTAGTTTGGTTTTAGTAGGAACTAACTTTTAACAAATTTTATTTTCAACAGGTCTTTAATTTTGTATGTTGCTCATTTCAAAAGCTCTATAAATATATGATGAGATTGACTCAATTGATTTATTTATTTATATAGCTAGAAGTAAATAAATTGTATTTTGAATTGAATAAACTCATCTTTTAATAAATTATTAAACAAACATACAAGTATTGGAGGAAATAGTTTAGATTGTTAGTTCTTGGGATGTCATGAGCTTTCATAATGAAACATAATTAAAAGTTAGTGTAGTATCTTTGCTAGGTGGTTTTCTTTCAAGTTTTCTATTTTTAAACTTTAACTAGACAAAGACGAATTTGACAATTATCACACACGGTCAAACTCACTATTTGGTAGAAGATAAACAATAAAGGTGAGTTAGAGTTATATATACTTCAATAATATTGTTATAATATTTAGGATTTTTTTTATTGGTGGTGTTGTTATGTATGCTGATTATCTGCATTTCAAATTTTATTTATTCATTTATTTGATTTGGGTGTTGCTCTTTCATTATTTCAGTTATAGACACACCATGCATGTATTTTAAAAAAAGTTTCAATAACTAATTGTAATCAACATCACCACAAAAACTTCATGTCCTAATTCCTATGGTCAAAATAATTCATGATGTCAAAATGGTCTTACATCTTGCATGTTTCATGCCTGATGATCTCATTGAAAATATGGGTATGAAAAGCTTTGTATTTGTTTGGAGACCTTAACTAAATTGTACTAACTTCATTGGTAAAATAATTATATTCTTTTGGTCTAGATAAAATAGTTTTTAAATCAATTGTAATTATTATGAGGTATTGTGTATAATAAAAACATTGCTTAAATTTATTACTTTAGTTACTTTGGAAACTAGAAATTCCCATATTAGCTCATTTTTCTTGCCATAGATTTTGGTAGAATTACTTATGACTTTGTTCAATCTATTACTAATGGTCTTGTGAATTTTCACTAAATTTTAATTTTATTTATTATTTTATTAATCATAACTTTGTTTCATCTGTATCAAAAAATATTTTATCAATCATAATAAACACAACTAATTAGATTCAATCAAGAAAACATGCATTTTAATGTATAAACAATCTTTACATGTTCTAAATAAACATATAATTTCATGTCACATATTTTGACTTATAAATTATTATATTCATATATGTGTATTTCAGTATCATTATATCTTACACAATTATTTTAATTCATGCGGAGGCACGGGTATTTGATTAATTTTTTTTTTGATCAAGTATTTGATTAATTATATCAATAAAAGGTTACACTCCACTTAAGGTTGTCTAAATGTTTATTACTATCTGAACTTCCTTCTTCTCAATCTTATTGAATTTATAATCTATTTTTATTATATTATGCTTTTTTGATATCTAGTTCAATTAATTTATTATTTATTATTTATTCTATTAATTTATTTTTGAGATCAAAATAATAAAATTAATTTAACATAAATTTTTATGTCATTTAATAAAATACTAAAAATTTAATCAATTATTTTATACTCTATTAGTTATTAATTAATTTATTAATCATTTAATAACCACTATATTTTTCCATCAAATAAAATTTTAATGATTTATCTGTGAGATATTTGATTACTTATCCCTTTTTGTGTGGCTCATCTTAAATTAAATAAATTTGATTAATTTCCTTGTACTTTATCGCAATAAATCACAATTTTCATAAGTTTAATAAAGTATGAGAAAAATGGTTAAATTTTAAATTGGTTAGCCATCAAGTGGTATCACAGCTCATTAAGCATGAGGAAACTTATATGATATATGCACAAAAAAACGTGCTATCTCATTCATTTTAATTTGCGATTTTATTATGCTTAACCCATGAAAAATAAATCAGCACCAAGACTTATATGAAGTAATCAAAAGCTTAGGAAGTCTTATTACAAATTCACTTACTAGGAGAGTTAATGGTGCCCTTATTCAATTCACTACCAAAACAATGGAAGAAATGGACTAATTGAGAAGAAATGGACCAAGACTTGCCAATTTGATCCAAAATCATGAAGATGACATGATTTGTTCCCTTGTTGCCCCATTTGAATATTTTAATTTATTGTAATAAAATGTGTAAGGATCCTCCAACTTGTCCAATTTTAGCCTAAAACACGCTATTTATTTTTTTGTGTTTTTTAACCATTTTAAAGCCTCCAAGACTTTAAAACTCGTGCATTCACATTTTCATTTAAGTAATGGATTGAGTAAAAGAAAAAACAAAGCTTTGAGGGATGGAGAGATAGAAATGTGGGACTTCATTTATCAAAATGACTATAAATTATTATTATCCATAAAGGCAATGAATATTCACTTTCTCTACCATCTTTAGTGTGTGACCTTTTATCCCACAAGCAATTATTGATAGGCTAGTGGATTAAAGTTGTATTTTTTGAGTTATTATTGTAAATTTAGTAAGCCACCTTTTATCCATAAATAAGGAGCTAATCATGAATAGAATATCACGTTGATTTTTATTAAGAGAACATATTGTGTGATTTGGAGAGCTTGCTCCTTTGGTTATGAATTGGACCATATTTTAATCTTATAAGGAAACAAAGTTTTTTCTGGTGATCATCACTTAGGCTTATCATCCTTTCTAATTCATAGAAAAATGTGGCGCCTCATTTCTATAATTTGCATCAACTTCTTTCTATATTTTCATTTGCTTCAATTCTGTCCCAACTTAAATTATTACTTAAAATTTGTATAGTTACTCCTTCTTTTAAGTGGTAATCACATATTAGGTTTAAATTAGGTGCTACCTATCCCTTAAAATCTTGTTTATTTTGTATGTTTTCTATTTCCAAGTTTGAAAAAAAATTGATAAATATTTTTTACAAAAGGAAGAAAAATATTCAAAGTTTCAATTTTTACTTGTAGTTTTTAGTTTTATTTGCAAAGTTTAAACCTTTTTTAGTGATTCATCATGAAATTTGTTCTGGACTAGACCTGTGGCTGGCCTAAAGTCGGGCAGGATCCAATCAAACGCTATTGCAAGGAAGGCCCAACAAAGTGGCCCAGACTGCCATGACAGTTGGGGAGTTTCTCACCCACGTTGCCCTCTAAGGACACGTGGCCAAGTGCCCTCTGGGTAAACAGGTCTTCCATCGTCCGAGGATTACGAGGCCGGTGACCTAAGATGTAGACCACGCGTTGGTCTTCCCTACCCAATGATCGTACCTTGCTCACTGAATATGTCGATCACGTGGCGTTGAGATTATGGTAGGGAGAGATATAAATATTTTACTTGAATTTTTTATTTATTTATTACTAATTATTGGAAAATAATTGATGGTTTATACTAATTGTTACATGACCGTCTGTCGTTGAAGGTCACCCATGGGGAGTGTAACACCCCATATTTTCCGTCTATTAATTTAATTGGGATTTAAATTAATTATTTGGAAATTTTGATATTTTAATTGGACTTAACTAGAAAAATTATGGATTAAGAGCTATCGAGCCATGTGTGATGTTAGTAAAGAGGGGGTGCTATGTTAATATGCCTTTTACTAAATTAAAATCTATTTTCATAAAAATAAGGAATTGAGGAAAAAAAGGAAAATAGATGTGAAAGAGGAGCAGAAGAGTAGAAGTGTTGATACGTGAAAGAGGAGCAGAAGAGTAGAAGTGCTGATACGTGAAAGAGGAGCAATAGAGGGAGAGACCAATCAAGAACTCTTGGCTAAGGTAAGGGGGGACTCTCCAGTTATCATATATTATCGTGTTCTTAGATATTAATATTGATTAGGGATGTTGTTGAGTCAATTGGATTATATGTTAGGTTTAGGGAGACTATGAATTGATGAAAATTGCATGGATTATTGATTGATTATGTGTTGTTTTGGTGTGTGATGATGAATAATGATGCAATTGATGATTAACTGCCTGTATATGATGTTTGGAGTTAGTTTTGGACTTAGATTAGGTGAGATCGCAGGATCTGACGCAGACCTGAAAGTCTGTGAAATTGCCAGTTCGCGCCGCGTCCCCTTGTTGGCGCTGCGAGGGCGTACTTATTTTCTCGTTTCGTGCCGCGTGCATATGTTGCGCCGCGAACGCGTTTGTGTGGTTCAGGTCGCGCCGCAAACCTTGGTTGCGCCGCGTGCTGTAGCATTAGTTGTTTTCTTGGAAAAGTTAAATGATGTGTAACTTTCGAACCGTAGGTCTGTTTTTAGTGCTGTTTCGAGTACGATGAATCTTATGAGATATCCTACGTGTTTAAATGATGGAATGGGGTGTGAATCCAATTATTTTTAAATATGATTTTATTTCTTGGTGAATGATGTATTGTACATATATGTGATGAGATATGTTAAATACATGCTATGTTGAAATATTAATCATGTGACAATTTGTTTAATTGGATGGTGTATTGTTGACATATATGATGAAATGTGACAATATAAGATGTTGTTTTGAAAAACATTATGATATGATGATTTGTTGAGAATTATATGATGTTGATTGATTTGTGTTGGAATGATGTGGATACATGTGTGTTCTTCTTATTGATGATGATGATTGATGTGGACACATGTATGTTCTTTAATGGTGATGATGATGATGATGATTGATTGTATTTGAATGATGCTAATGTATATAAACATACTTTGATGATGATGATGATGATGATGAAATGGGTATTTAATGATGTTACTCATTAGACTTGACGATGGTATAAGTATGTTGTATATGTTGCATCGGAACGTATCTTGATGATGTTGGATCGGTCATGGATTATTCCCATTTGATGAGGTTGGTACCACATGCATAGTGTCAGTTCATACATATGCATATTTTTATAACATGATTGGAAGTATTCCAGTGTTATAAATATTGATGATGTGTTGGTTGCGTGTTTTGTTGAATTAATGTTGAGTATGATTGTCTGTTTGAAAGATGTATTCTGTCGACGTTTGTGTAAACGATGGATGTTCTTGATAATCTGAATATGATGAAATTGGGTGAACGATATATCTATGATGTATTGTTATTTAATATGCAATAACATTTGTTAACTGTGATGAGACTCACCCTTACTGTTGACATTTTCAGATTGAGGATAGCTGCTTTTCGACTTGGTGAGGATTAGCTCATAAGTCAGTGTATTAGTGTAGCGTCAGGTGTCATGCTCTGATATTGTAACACTGGGGGAAACGCTAGCTTAGAGTTTATGATGATACTCTATCATGTTGTTATTGTATTAAATTCTGTGGGATATTGCATAGATGATGTTATGCTTATCCGTATGATGAATTTTCCGCTGTGTTAACATGAGATGTTTATGAGTTATGATGAATTGTTCCTTAGTGAAAGCATGACAATGAATTTATGATAATTTGTTTTAAATTGAATTGTGGCACCCTTGTTTTCATGTTTTACTCTGAATTATTTTATTAATTTCCGCGGGATTTAGAAGGGTGTTATAATAGTGGTATCAGAGCAGGTCGGTCTGTCCGGCCAATTGTCGAGTCAGTTGAGTTGCGCGACAGTTGTATACTGTCGGCGTTTTATCCCTTGGTACACGACATGTGAGTGAATCACTGTCAGTACTTGTTTGTTTTGTTGCAGGTGTTGGATTGAGACAAGTGGGGGAGAAGCTTCGCTTCTCGGTTATGTTTCAGTTGTAAGATGACTGATTCAGTAGGCTGCCGTTGGCAACAGTGCAAGCGTTGTTGGAGTTGTTGTTTCCCGAATTGAAGGTGACTTGGAATTAAGACTTGACAGGTAATTGAGTTGGAACATCTTGAAGGAAGATGATTGGAGGTAATTGACAATTATTGTAGGAGAGAAAAATTAGAAAGTTGCGATGTGTCAGCTCTGCTGGTGTACTGCGAAGTTGTCAGTTGAGTAGCCTTGGGTCTTGGAAGAAGATCAGTTGCAAGTTTGCAAAGAGGATTGATGTCGTAATGTCCCAGAAATCGCACTTCGGCGATGGGATGTGTTTCTCAAGTTATAAGAATGTTTGGGAGTGAAGAGATATGATAAGAAGCTGTTTGGAATGTGATCGAGTTGAAGAGAATGAGTTTTGGAATGAGATTTTCGTAAGCAAAACGCAGGAAAATTGCTAAATAGCTGCAGAACTTCGAAAATTCATAACTGGAGTTCTGCACATCCGAATTGAGTTCCGTTTGAATCGTCGGAAAGATAACGAGATGAACTTTGTTATAAAAATAGTTGCAGCAGCTGTAACATAATTAATTGTGACAGGATGATGTTGGAAAGAGGTGAGGTTATGGTTGCTCTTGTTCTTAGAATTAGACTTGTTTATTGGTACTGCACGAGATGTCAATGTCAGTGTTGAACGGATTGAAGGGATAATTAGAAGGTTTGTTGAGAAGTAATTTTAAGAATTGAATATACCATTTGAAGAGTTTTGGGAATACCGTACTGAGCGTCGCTGCATGATGTCGATGTTGCATTTTGGATGACGTTGGAAAATTCATATCTTGAGTTCCGAGTGTCGAATTAATGTGTCGTTTGAACCTACAAAGAGGAGAGATTATGTTATACCTTATGGGAGAGTTATAAATACAGTATATTGATCCTATGAGGAGATATTGTGAAATCGGTTAAGGAAGCGTGAAATTTATTGAATAAGAATGCCTACTACCGCGATTGTTTGAACGAAGTTGAGTAGAACATGTTATTGATGAATAAGTTGATGAGATGTTCGGTAATAAAGATGATTTGAGTGTCGATGGATTTTAGTGAAGAGTGAATTAGTATAAAAGATGGAATAAACTTTAGAACTCTTGGAGTCGTATTTGTGATGGCAAAGTAACGATAGGTATAAAAGAAGAATTGTAGAAACTTTCTGACGCCTATTGATGTGAGGAAGACTTCGTTGAGATTCCGAGGGGAATGCTATTTGGACGTGAAGGATGTCATGGAATTTGGATTAAAACCACGAGTTATGAATGTTGTCTTGGTCTTGCAGGTTGATTGTATGGTTCAAGATTCGAAGTGTTTAGTGATCAAAAGAGTTGAAGTACCTCTTTGATCAGAAAGGGCTTAATATGAGGCAGCAGAGATGATTAGAGTATATTTTTTTAAGGATTATGATTTTGGTTTGAATTACCATCCTAATAAGGAAAATGTTGAGCTATTGTGTTGCGTAGGAAGTCTTTAAATATGTCGGGGCTAATGGTGAAGGAGTTGGAATTAATTGGACAATTTAGAGACTTGAGTTGGTATGTGAAGGAACTCCTAATAGTGTTAGATTGGGTATGCTAGAAGATGACTAGTGGTATTCTTGACGAGATTAGAGAAGGTCAGAAAGATGATGTTGAGTTGATCGATAAGTTGACTCTGAATTACCAAGGTAAATGCGGTGAATTCAGAATCGACGAGAATGGTATAATGAAGTTAGTGATTGGATTTGTGTTACTGATGTTTTGAGCTTCAGAAGGATATTCTAGAAGGACATCGTAGTGAATTATTGGACTATGACGATGTTAATGAGTTTGAGTGCAAACTCGGAAAGGACACTATTATGTAGTAACGACGGTTTATGCTTACATATGGTTGTCGGCTATCTATTGACAAATTGAGGACTTGATCACCCTTAATCTCTTATTGATAGTAGACGGAAATCATATAGATGAGATGAGCTTGTTTTGTTACCTTAATGGTATAAGATGTGATGAATGCGAAGCCGTGGGAATAATCACTCACTACATTGTGTGAATTTATGAAGAGGTGAATATGAAAGAGTGCAACATGATGGACAAATGACTTAAGACGGGTAATTAGAGTCGCACAGCAAAAGCGTGATGTAGAGTAGTGTTATGAGTACTACTTGTGGGAAGTGAGGAATTAATATGTCAGGAGCCTACATAGAGAATATGTGTTGATCTATATGTTGGATTTAGAATCTAGTGGATGTAAGGATGTCGTGCCGAAGGATTATAACTCTTTTGAATAATTGCCGAGATGATGAATGTGTTATTACGGTTGTACGTACTTAACAAGTATGTATTCGACGAAATTAAAACGAAGAGTTGATGCTATATGATGTTGTAATAATTTTGTGTTGTTATTAAGGTGATATTGTAGATTTAAGATATAATGAGGAATTACACTCTATGAAGGACGAAGTTGATTTAATTCTTAGTAGAGAGCGTGACTCAGTTTGAGCTATTTTGTAAGCGACAGTATATGGATGCTAATGAGTGTGACTATAATTACTTGTGTGTGTACTCGTTCGGATGGTTAGGATGTTTTAATAGATGTAGTAACTCAGAAGTCTATTTGGTATAGACGATTGTGATGAGTAATCAGAGTAGTACGGAAAAATGCGGAATGTAAAGTGTTGGATAATTGCTGGTGTGACTTAAGAGGAGTCAGAAAGTTGAAATCCGATGATATAGGAATATTATTATTGAGTTTCTTGAAGGAAGCAGTTGGTGAAAAGTGTAAGTATTATTTCATCGTTCAAATGAAAAAGTGTGTCTAAGGATGGTAAGTTCGGTAGATGGTATGCATTACTGCAGTGTTGATCAAGTGTGATCATACTATGGATTGTGTAATTGTATTACTCAGTTGTTGAGCGTATTGTATAGGTTGTACCTCAATGTTCTATTGTAGTTAACCTTTTGGAGATATAACGAGTAGTATACTTTTGGATGGTCAAATGCGACGTAAGAACTGGGATTTGAATGTATGAAACATGTTTCCTGTTGGTTATGTCAGATGGATTTTTGGGGATTGACTGATGGTAATGTTAATTGGGAGCTGGAGAGTCAGGTGAAGGACTCTTATATGAGCTGGTTATTTGAGGTATGTTTTCGAGGACGAAAACTCTTTTAGTGGGGGAGAGTTGTAACACCCGTATATTTTAATTTTTAATTTAAATGGAAATTTAATTAATAATTAGAATTATTGGTGGTTTATGGAATTTAATTGGAAAAGGATGGTTTATGGTGTTGGGCCATGTGTGATGTTAGTAAAGAGAGGGTGCTATGTTAGTAGGCCTTTTACTAAATTAAAATCTATTTTCATAAAAATAAGGAATTGAGGAAAAAAAAAGGAAAATAGATGTGAAAGAGGAGCAGAAGAGTAGAAGTGCTGATACGTGAAAGAGGAGCAGAAGAGTAGAAGTGCTGATACGTGAAAGAGGAGCAATAGAGGGAGAGACCAATCAAGAACTCTTAGCTAAGGTAAGGGGGGACTCTCCGGTTATCATCTATTATCGTGTTCTTAGATAGTAATATTGATTAGGGATGTTGTTGAGTCAATTGGATTATATGTTAGGTTTAGGGAGGCTATGAATTGATGAAAATTGCATGGATTATTGATTGATTATGTGTTGTTTTGGTGTGTGATGATGAATAATGATGCAATTGATGATTAACTGTCTGTATATGATGTTTGGAGTTAGTTTTGGACTTAGATTAGGTGAGATCGCAGGATCTGACGCAGACCTGAAAGTCTGTGAAATTGCCAGTTCGCGCCGCGTCCCTGTGTTGGCGCTGCGAGGGCGTGCTTATTTTCTCGTTTCGCGCCGCGTGCATATGTTGCGCCGCAAACGCGTTTGTGTGGTTCAGGTCGCGTCGCGAACCTTGGTTGCGCCGCGTGCTATAGCGTTAGTTGTTTTTCTTGGAAAAGTTAAATGATATGTAACTTTCGAACCGTAGGTCTGTTTTTAGTGCTGTTTCGAGTACGATGGATCTTATGAGATTTCCTACGTGTTTAAATGATGGAATGAGGTGTGAATCCAATTATTTTTAAATATGATTTTATTTCTTGGTGAATGATGTATTGTACATATATGTGATGAGATATGTTAAATACATGCTATGTTGAAATATTAATCATGTGACGATTTGTTTAATTGGATGGTGTATTGTTGACATATATGATGAAATGTGACAATATAAGATGTTGTTTTGAAAAAGATTATGATATGATAATTTGTTGAGAATTATATGATGTTGATTGATTTGTGTTGGAATGATGTGGATACATGTGTGTTCTTCTTATTGATGATGATGATTGATGTGGACACATGTATGTTATTTAATGATGATGATGATGATGATTGATTGTATTTGAATGATGCTAATGTATATAAACATACTTTGATGATGATGATGATGATGAAATGGGTATTTGATGATGTTACTCATTAGACTTGACGATGGTATAAGTATGTTTTATATGTTGCATTCATTCATGTTCATTGATGATACTATATCCATAAGGGTGTGTTGGATCAGTGAAGGGCATGATTCCCATTATGTGGAATCTGTGCTGGCAGGGACGTATCTTGATGATGTTGGATCGGTCATGGGTTATTCCTATTTGATGAGGTTGGTACCACATGCATAGTGTCAGTTCATACATATGCATATTTTTATAACATGATTGGAAGTATTCCAGTGTTATAAATATTGATGATGTGTTGTGTAACACCCTTCTAAACCCCCGCGGAAAATACAATAATAATCAGAGTAAACATGAAATACAAGGATGTCACAACTTCTTTAACATAAAATACCATAGTCATTTGTCATGCCACACGAGGAACCATTTAACATAATTACAATTCATGTTCAACACAGCGGATTATAATTCATAACATTGCATATTCATCATCATTCATGCAAGTTACTCTAATACAATTATAAAACAACAAGGCCAACAGAGTAATTCGTCTCTAAACTAGCGTTCCCCAGTGTTACAATCAGAGCATGACTCGACACGAACTACGGGCTAGCCTACAAGCTATCTTCACCCAATCAAGACGCCGCTACATCCTTAATCTGAAATCATCAAAGTAAGGGTGAGTTTCATTCGAATTAATAAGCATTATGCAATCATAAGCAATAAAATCTCATAGTAATTATCATCCACTCAAACATACACATAATCGGAATTATTACAACAAGCAAGCATCAATCCAACAATATTGGCCATCGGCCCACAACTCATTAATTCCACCAATGATCAAGTTATATTAACAACATCTTCTCAATACATCAATCATGTAAACACACCAAGGCATAACACTGGATCGCATCCAATCATGTTATAACCAATGCATATGATGCAACTGACACTATGCATGTGGTACCAAAATTCGTGAATCACATTCACAGGACTTCTCTCTTTGATACTGCCCTCTAGTCGCTCACACCCCACATGGGCACACGACTACTGCTTCATCGCTCACACCCCACATGGGCACACGATGACTTCCCGCTAATCTCCGCACAATGGGAATTAGCCTTCCAATGCAAATGATTTATGAATAATGCACACATGACACATACTTACATCTTCATACATCATCATCATTCCTATGCTTAACATCGCTTAACACCTCTTACCAATAAGGTCACAACAAGTATGTACATGTTTAAGCATCATTCAATCATTCACATACATACACCACCTCATCACAATAACATACACATCATAGTAATGTTAATTGCCACCATAACCAACATATTAATATTAACAACATATTAATATTCACAATCATCAATCATTACCATCATCATACATCGTTACATCTATCATCATTACACACCATGTAATAAATTGATAAATCAACTCAACAACATAATCACAAAACATGTATTCATTTACGACATGTTATAAACCAACATCACCCAATGAATATCATAATCCCATCACCAATACAAACATGTATCAATAATCATATATAAATAAGCACATATTTGCTACAATCATCATCATCATCATCATCAAGAATAGCAACATATATTTATCATCATTCTAAACCAATCAAATCATCATCACTTAGATCGTTTAATAAGGTTCATTTAGCCCAAAACGGCGCATCAAATGAACCAACGGTTAGAAAGTTATGCCTCTTTGAACTTTCCTAAAAATATCACAAAACATCAACAGCACGCGGCGCCATCACACATTCGCGGCGCGGAACGAATCGGAACAACGCCTTCGCGGCGCGGTCACATGTTCGCGGCGCGTACTGAACGCAACAAGACTTCCTGACCTTCTACCTTCAGGTTCGCGGCGCCTCCCCTATGTACGCGGCGCGAACCGCGATTCTAAAAACCCCAATCTGCAGAAAACAGCATTCCATGTATCCCCAAAACACTCCAACACATACCAGTGCGAACATGGAGAATTAGAATGCACAAACAACACAATTTACGTCTCGTAATGCACCAAATATACATCAATTGAGATTATAACAACACATACATCATAGATTCAAACACAGGGGTCAAATATCATTGATTTTCACACAATTACACATTTCAAACAAGTTATTGACATGTATTAACATCATATATCACAAGTATCAACAGAATCATGTCAATTCATACAAGATTATCAAAACCTAACAAAATTCCCAACCCGACACGTACGATTGAACTAGACCACAATCCTAATCAATCATACTACCTACAATCACATAAGGAATACTAACCCGAAGAATCCCCCCTTACCTCAGAGTCGAATCTTTGAAGATCTTCTTCCCCTTTGGCTCTTCTCACTTCACGTGTTCTCCCTTTTTCCAAAATCTGCTTCTACTGCTTCTCTTTTCCCAATTCCTTTATTTTATGAAAAAAATAAAATAAAATATTATAATGGGCTTGCTTAGTCAACACCCCCTCTTCTGCTAATCACCACTCTAGGCCCAATGCCAATAACTCATCATTTTCCAAATAATTCCTAATAAAAATACTAAAATTGCAATTATTTAATTTAAATCCAAATTAAATTAATAAACTGAAAATATGGGGTGTTACAACTCTCCCCCACTAAAAGAGTTTTCGTCCTCGAAAACATACTTCAAGTAAAAGTCCCAGATAAGAGTACTTCATTTGACTCTCTCATTCTCCGTTAACACCTTCTTGATCGAGTCTCAAAATTCATCTGACATAACCAACACAAGCATATCTCATGCATTCAATCTCAGTTCTTACGTTGCATTTGACCATCCCCAGGTGTACCACTCGCTATAACTCCAACGGTTAACAACAATGAACTTCGAGGTGCGATCTATACAATACGCTCAATAACTGAATAATACAATTACACAATCCATGGTATGATCACAACTGATCAGCACTGTAGTAATGGATTCCATTTACCCACGTACCAACCTTAGACACACTCTTCCAATTGAGCGATAAAGTAATACCTACACTTACTCAAAGTAAATCCCCGAGTTACTACATCTATTAAAAACATTCCTCCATCGGAACAAGCACACATCAGTAGTTATAATTACATAGCTCATCATCCTCAATATACCATTGCTTACAAGATAGCTCAACTGAGTCTCGCTCTCCACTAAGAATCAAATTAACTTCGTCCTTCATAGAGTATGATTCCTCATTATATTCATAAATTTACATAACACCTTACAACCGTACGAATTTATTATAGCGTCATGTAATATCAATTCTTCTTCTTAACTCCTCCGAATACATACTCATCAGCTACGCACAACCATAACAACATATCCATCGTCTCGGCAATTATTCAAAAGGTCCTAATCCTTTGGCACGACATCCTTATGTCTACGAGATTCCAAATCCAACCTATAGATCAACATATATTCTCCATGTAGAACCCCGACATATTAATCCTCACTGCTCACGAGTAGCACTCATAACACCACCTTACATCATACTTTCGCTGTACGACTTCGACTACTCGTCTTAAGTCACCGTCCAATGCTTTGCACCCCTTCATATTTACTTTCTCATAAGTTCCCACAATATGGTGAGTGGTTATTCTCACATCTCAGCATTCATCACATCTTATACCATTAAGGTAACAAGCAACCTTATACCATCTATATGATTCCGCCTATTATCAACAAGAGATTAAGGGTGATCAAGTCCTCAATTTGTCAATAGATAGCCGACAATCATATTTAAGCATAGACCGTTGTTACTACATAATAGCGTCTTTTCCGAGTTTGCACCCAAACTCATTAACATTTCTATAGTCTAATAATTCTCTATGGTGTCCTTCTTCTAGAATATTCTTTCTCAACTCGGTAACACGCGGAACACAACAGCGACCACCAACCTCATTATACCATCCTCTCCGATTCTAAACCCGTCATCTTTACTTTGGTAATCCAAAGTAGACTTATCGATCAACTCAACATCAACTTTCTGATTTCCTCTAATCTCGTCAGGAATACCATTAGTCAGTTTCAGTATACCCAATCTAACATTATTAGGAGCACCTTCACATACCAAACTTAATTCTCTGAATTGTTCAATTAAATCCAACTCTTTCACCATCAGCATCGACATTTTTAGAGGCAACCTCGTACCATACAAATAATGTCTCTGCAACATCAAAACAAAACCATGGCTGCCAATTCTAAATCGTGAGTCAGATAATTACTTTCCTGCGCTTTCAATCGTCCCGACGCATAAGTTACTACCTACTGGTTTACATCAATACACCATCCAAACCCATCAACGACACATCACAATATACCAAAAATGGTTCCAAAGTCTATTTCACTCATCACTCAAATCCATTAATATTTAAATCATCTTTATCATCTTATCCATCAACGACATATTCTACTCGACTTCGTTCCGAACAATCACGGTAATAGGCATTCCTATCCAGCACTTGTTCGTGCTTATTTAACCGACATCATCATATCTCCTCATAGAACCAGTCTATGGTATTTATAACTCTCCCATAAGGTAGAACATAATTTCACCTCTTCGTAGTCTCAAACGACACTCTAGTCCGATACTTAGAGCTCAAGATATGAATGTTTCTAATTGTTATCCAAAATACAATACCGACACCATGCAGCGACACCTTAAATGATATTTCCAAAACTCCACAAATGGTACACTTAATTCCTAAAATTGCTTCTCAACAAGCCTCCTCATTATTCCTTTATTCTGTTTAACTCTGACACTGACATCCCATGTTGCACCAACGAACAATCTAGTTCTAAGGACAAGTGTAACCGTAACTTCACCTCTTTCTAACATCATCCTGACACAATTAAACATGTTACAGCTGCTGCAACCATTTTTATAACAAAGTTCATCTCGTTAGCTTTCCGACGCTTCAAACAGAACTCAAATCGGATGTCCAGAACTCCAGTTATGAATTTTCGAAATTTCATAACAATTCAGCAATCTTCCTGCGATTTGCTTACGGAAATTCTACTCCAAAACTCATTCTTTTCAAATTAATCTCATTATTAACATCATCTTATCACATCCCTTCGCTTCCAAACTTCTTATAACTTAAACAACACATTTCATCGCTGAAGTTCGATTTCTGCAACATCCTGAAACCAATTTCATGTACGCCATCATCAACCTTCTTATCCTTGAGATCATACTCGTCTCTTTCCATTACTCGCACTCCAAAACTTCCTCAACAAAATCGATAACCTCTACTATCATCTCAATTACTTACTAGTAATCCTACGACAAGGTCTACGACAATACTTCCTTTAATCACTGCTTCAACAGCGACCTTTCACATAAGGCTACTCACACAACAACATCACAGTTCATCAGTAGCACCTGAAGCATCACAACTTCGAAATTCCATTTTCCAGAAATAACCATCATCTACTCCGAGACACTCCGACTGAACAACAACCACAGTCTTCAGCCCATGTCACCTTCACTCCAGAAAACAATAACTCTACACTCTTGTACTGCTGCTCTGCGCATCACTCTATCATCTTGCATCTGAGACATATCCGAGAAGCATAGCTTCTCCCCCACTAGTTTCAATCCCACTTCTGCAGACAAACAGTTAGAACACACTGAGTACCAACAGTGTTTCACACACATGTCGCGTACCGAAAGGAAATTAACAACAAGACTCTGGTCACAAGGACCGACTATGCTCTGATACCACTATTGTAACACCCTTCTAAACCCCCGCGGAAAATACAATAATAATCAGAGTAAACATGAAATACAAGGATGTCACAACTTCTTTAACATAAAATACCATAGTCATTTGTCATGCCACACGAGGAACCATTTAACATAATTACAATTCATGTTCAACACAGCGGATTATAATTCATAACATTGCATATTCATCATCATTCATGCAAGTTACTCTAATACAATTATAAAACAACAAGGCCAACAGAGTAATTCGTCTCTAAACTAGCGTTCCCCAGTGTTACAATCAGAGCATGACTCGACACGAACTACGGGCTAGCCTACAAGCTATCTTCACCCAATCAAGACGCCGCTACATCCTTAATCTGAAATCATCAAAGTAAGGGTGAGTTTCATTCGAATTAATAAGCATTATGCAATCATAAGCAATAAAATCTCATAGTAATTATCATCCACTCAAACATACACATAATCAGAATTATTACAACAAGCAAGCATCAATCCAACAATATTGGCCATCAGCCCACAACTCATTAATTCCACCAATGATCAAGTTATATTAACAACATCTTCTCAATACATCAATCATGTAAACACACCAAGGCATAACACTGGATCGCATCCAATCATGTTATAACCAATGCATATGATGCAACTGACACTATGCATGTGGTACCAAAATTCGTGAATCACATTCACAGGACTTCTCTCTTTGATACTGCCCTCTAGTCGCTCACACCCCACATGGGCACACGACTACTGCTTCATCGCTCACACCCCACATGGGCACACGATGACTTCCCGCTAATCTCCGCACAATGGGAATTAGCCTTCCAATGCAAATGATTTATGAATAATGCACACATGACACATACTTACATCTTCATACATCATCATCATTCCTATGCTTAACATCGCTTAACACCTCTTACCAATAAGGTCACAACAAGTATGTACATGTTTAAGCATCATTCAATCATTCACATACATACACCACCTCATCACAATAACATACACATCATAGTAATGTTAATTGCCACCATAACCAACATATTAATATTAACAACATATTAATATTCACAATCATCAATCATTACCATCATCATACATCGTTACATCTATCATCATTACACACCATGTAATAAATTGATAAATCAACTCAACAACATAATCACAAAACATGTATTCATTTACGACATGTTATAAACCAACATCACCCAATGAATATCATAATCCCATCACCAATACAAACATGTATCAATAATCATATATAAATAAGCACATATTTGCTACAATCATCATCATCATCATCATCAAGAATAGCAACATATATTTATCATCATTCTAAACCAATCAAATCATCATCACTTAGATCGTTTAATAAGGTTCATTTAGCCCAAAACGGCGCATCAAATGAACCAACGGTTAGAAAGTTATGCCTCTTTGAACTTTCCTAAAAATATCACAAAACATCAACAGCACGCGGCGCCATCACACATTCGCGGCGCGGAACGAATCGGAACAACGCCTTCGCGGCGCGGTCACATGTTCGCGGCGCGTACTGAACGCAACAAGACTTCCTGACCTTCTACCTTCAGGTTCGCGGCGCCTCCCCTATGTACGCGGCGCGAACCGCGATTCTAAAAACCCCAATCTGCAGAAAACAGCATTCCATGTATCCCCAAAACACTCCAACACATACCAGTGCGAACATGGAGAATTAGAATGCACAAACAACACAATTTACGTCTCGTAATGCACAAAATATACATCAATTGAGATTATAACAACACATACATCATAGATTCAAACACAGGGGTCAAATATCATTGATTTTCACACAATTACACATTTCAAACAAGTTATTGACATGTATTAACATCATATATCACAAGTATCAACAGAATCATGTCAATTCATACAAGATTATCAAAACCTAACAAAATTCCCAACCCGACACGTACGATTGAACTAGACCACAATCCTAATCAATCATACTACCTACAATCACATAAGGAATACTAACCCGAAGAATCCCCCCTTACCTCAGAGTCGAATCTTTGAAGATCTTCTTCCCCTTTGGCTCTTCTCACTTCACGTGTTCTCCCTTTTTCCAAAATCTGCTTCTACTGCTTCTCTTTTCCCAATTCCTTTATTTTATGAAAAAAATAAAATAAAATATTATAATGGGCTTGCTTAGTCAACACCCCCTCTTCTGCTAATCACCACTCTAGGCCCAATGCCAATAACTCATCATTTTCCAAATAATTCCTAATAAAAATACTAAAATTGCAATTATTTAATTTAAATCCAAATTAAATTAATAAACTGAAAATATGGGGTGTTACATGTTGGTTGCGTGTTTTGTTGAATTAATGTTGAGTATGATTGTCTGTTTGAAAGATGTATTCTGTCGACGTTTGTGTAAACGATGGATGTTCTTGATAATCTGAATATGATGAAATTGGGTGAACAATATATCTATGATGTATTGTTATTTAAGATGCAATAACATTTGTTAACTGTGATGAGACTCACCCTTACTGTTGACATTTTCAGATTGAGGATAGCTGCTTTTCGACTTGGTGAAGATTAGCTCATAAGTCAGTGTATTAGTGTAGCGTCAGGTGTCATGCTCTGATATTGTAACACTGGGGGAAACGCTAGCTTAGAGTTTATGATGATACTCTATTGTGTTGTTATTGTATTAAATTCTGTGGGATATTGCATAGATGATGTTATGCATATCCGTATGATGAATTTTACGCTGTGTTAACATGAGATGTTTATGAGTTATGATGAATTGTTCCTTAGTGAAAGCATGACAACGAATTTATGATTATTTGTTTTAAATTGAATTGTGGCACCCTTGTTTTCATGTTTTACTCTGAATTATTTTATTAATTTCCGCGGGGCTTAGAAGGGTGTTACAGTGGCTTATTGCTCGGTGAGGATGGCTTGTAGAGTTCATCCGTTAGTTGGTGTTGTGTCAGTCATGCTCTGATAGTGTAACACCGGGGAACGATTTAGTTTAGAGTATAACTACGTACTCTATTTCATGGTTTTCGGTTTTGTTTTGTTACCTTGGTTTTGGTGATGCGTGTTTTCTGTTGTGGTAAACATGATATTGTATTTTGCCAAATCGTTTCTAATAATGCATGACAGATGACATATATTTTGATTTGAATTAATTGTGGCACCCTTGGTTGCATGTTTTTACTCTGACTATCTCAATAACTGCCGCGGGGTTTAGAAGGTGTTATAGGGAGAAGCAAAAGAAGTTCTCAGATGTCCAGAGGTCTCAAGAGGTCAGGGACATTATCAATGATTGCGGTCTCCTTTCATTAGTGGACTGTTCGCTGACCATTCCCGACGCTCCACTATTTTCCGCTTTTGTTGAGCAATGGCATAAGGAGACATCCTCTTTTTATCTTACATTTGGTGAGATGACAATTACTTTGGATGATGTCTTCTCTCTTTTCCTTTTCCCTTGTCAGGTAGCTTCTTCATCACTTATCTCATTAAATAGGAGCTTGCATGTATTAATGCTACACAATACTTAGGGCTTATTGAGACGGAGGTGATGAAATAGTTTAAGTTTAAGAAGGGTGCTCACTTTCGCCTATTTTGGCTCCAGGAGAGGTATACGACACTAGTGGAGCAGTCTATGTATGAGAAAACTACTAGGGTATACATGTTATATCTTGTAGGACGTACTATCTTAGCAAATAAGTCTCATATATATTTCGATGCCAGGTACATGTCTCTGTTTACTGAGCTTCACCATGTCAACTAGATATGAGGGTCTGTTGCATTGACTGTACACTATATACTGCATTTGGAGAGGTGAATGTCTTTGAAATAAGACAACTTTCTAATTATATGAGTAAGTATAAAAATTTATTATATCTTATTAATTTAGTTCTTGTTTTTTACATTTGCTGATTTGCATATGTTCCTGTGCAATGTTGGATATACGAGCATATCACTAATGGCTCCCCACGGGCCAAGAGATGAAGGGAAAAATATTCACACCTAAGCGATCTTCAGGAGTACATGCAGAGGATTGATGCGCCGACCGTAGACAATGTTATCTGGAAACCCTACGAAGATCATAAAGTGCATCGAGAGTTTGATCTCACTTCCCTTTTTCTGGTTGTCTTGGATGGGAGACTTTAGTGGCTAGATACTTATTTGAGAGGTGTTTGCGCCAGTTTGGGTATTGTCCTTGGGGAGTCAAAAGTTAATAGGAGATTTCATGTCGTTGAAGTACACAATTTCCATATATGAATATTAAGACATTCTAAAATATTTTTTTTGACAACATATGATCCCTATTTATACAAGTTTGGATTCATTATGGACCAAACACAATTGTCGGTGAAATCATAGCTGTAAAAAATTGTCTGAAAAATCTCAACCGTAAAAATTCAAGTTAGTATATTTAACAGTCTTACTAAATATCTGGAAAATGCATGATCTTTTCAAAAAAGTAATGATTAACATTGCTGGATTTTTCACCATTTTGGTAAAAATCCAATAATCTATGGTGTTTTGTTTATACATAATATTTTTCACGCACCATTTTTATAATAAAAATCAGTAAAAATACATACCAGACTTTTATACTGGCCTACTGGATTTTTTAATTCATCATACCACATTTTTAACTAAAAAATTGATAGGGGTATTTTTGGTATTATGAAAAATTGGAGGGTGCCAAGTACATTTGAAAGGGTGGCAAGACAAAATCTCCTAAATGATTGAAGGAATGGACCTCTTATTGGAATTAACATAATGGTTCAGTCTTTTACGGTATATTTCGATACAAAACCCAATCAAACAATTCATTAATATTTAGTGTTTTATAACAATTAACCAATAATATAATTTATTAATAATTTATTATGTCAATTCACTTTTGATTAATTATATAATTAACCTAACATCAAAAACTACAAATTATTACTAAAAAAGCTAAATAATTCTACTTTGATGTATTAATATTGATAACACGCCTAAATAATTGGTGTTTTCTTTGACTTAAAACTGCACCGCTCCAACTATAAAGTATTGTCTATGTGAGAACATTCACTGCTTTGTAATATATAAATTGCTCTTAATCTCAATTCTCAAAGAATATAAACTAAATGTTAGTTATATATTAGACTTAACATTATCTATGTCATAGGATTATTTTGAGTAGACTTAACATTATCTATGTCATAAGATTATTTTGCAGGCTTACCAGTAGACCTAATATAAAACATTGCCACATTATTGAGAGAGTCAAGAAGTGTCTTAAAAGGATCATGAACCTCGTGTTATATTATCAAAAGTTTTATGTTGTCCTTGAGAGGTACAATGATGCTTATGAGAGAACACATTGTTTGATAATTCTAAGACAACTATCATTTGCATTTTCATCATAACTAAAGGATTAGCCTCATGGAAGTGTAAGAAACAAATTATTCTCACTCAATCATATATAGATTCAGAAATGATGGCTATTGCAATCACTAGTGAGAAAGCAAATTGGTTGAGATGATTGATAGCAAAGATTCCTTTATGAGAGAAACCAATGCATGTTATCTTGATCCGCTGCAGTAATTCCACAACTATTACAAAAATTAAGAACCATTACTACAATAGTAAGAGAGGACAATTTTGTTGTAAGAACGTTAGAGAATTCATCTCTAAGAGTGTGTTTGGATGAAGCATTTTAATGAGGTAATGTAATGTTTTGAGGAAATTTAGAATGATTTCAACAAAATTTCTTGTTTGGATAGAAAAATGAAGAATTGTTAAAATGATGGAAATTTATGGAGTATTTTATCTAAGTTAAATTTAATCATTTTAAAATGACACCAAAAACCAAAGAATTTGAAATTCCTCTCATACTCCATATAATGTGTTTGTTACTATTATTTCTTTAAATTTTGCAAATTAGTCCTCATATTTTCCAAAATTACAAAATTGACCCAAAAAATTTCAAAAAATTGCAAATTGGTCCTTAATAATTTTTAAAATTTACAATTTGGTCCTTCAAATTTTTAAAAATTGCAAATCGGTCCCTACTTTTCAATTTTTTAATTTGGCCCAAAAAATTTAAATTTTATAAAAAATGACCTAAAAAAGTTAACAATGAATTATCTTAATACTCCATCCAAACAAATAATTTAAAAATGATTGGATTTCAATTGAATCATTTGAATTGCTTTGAATTTTAAATTTATTTAAAATTTCGAATTACCTCATCCAAACACACTCTAAAGAAGTTGTTAAAAGGATCATGTACACAATAAAGAAAATTGGTCTTACACTTCAAAAAAAAGGATTAAGTAGAGAGAAAGTAGTAAACACATCTTAAATAATGAGACTATGGCCAATACATCAATGAATAACTCATAATGGTAAATCAAACTAAAAGGCCGGAGTTCCAAATAATTAACAAGCTATAAAGTGATATGAATTGGACATGCTGTTGAGCATAATTCTTGAAGCGACTAGATGTTGAGATAACATAAACTCTTAATGAGATCTTACTCTATGTGGAGTGATTCTTAGATACTAAGTACTATTGATAGACTCACATTTGTGAATGTGGAGATGTGACCATTTCTTACAAAATCTTAGGTATAAATTCCTAGAGCGTTTAATAAATTGGGATTGATGTGCATGACCATTATAACACTACCTTTTTGAGACTACACCCTAAAAAAAGTGTATAAGTGTGTGATATCAGGGATAAAGTTAAAAACTATGACATTAGAAAAGTTAATTAAAACGTGGAAAGTTAATTAAAAAATTCTTAAAGTCCCACATTAGAAAATTTTCACATCTTTCAAGTGTTTATATAATGGAGATAGCATCTTTAGAATGTGCTTTAAAGGGCATGTAAATTTTGCGAACGAATGAAACAATGCCAATATTTAAGACCACACGCAGTCCCAATGGTAGACTTAGACCTAGCTTGAGCTTAGGCATGTGGCTTGACTTGGAATTAATCATATTTTTGGCACAAGAAATTTGAGTTTTTTTTTAAAAATTAAGTTAAATTCAAAATTGACACGTCATCTCAAACAACCAGCTTTGACTAAGGATTATCATAGCATTGAATGAGAAAATTTGTGACTGACTGTGAGACTGAGCCTCCATCACTCCCGTATTCTCTCATTGTTAGCTTGAAACCTCCCCTCTTTTTTTATTTGAATTTTCGGAGTCATGTTTTAAGCTTTCAAATTGTTTTTCTTTGTTAAAGAAATTATTGCAATTGGTCTTTTAACCATATTTGTGGATGTATTCTAAAACGTTGCTTACACTACATGCAGTTTGACAGAGATGTTTTGTCCTAGATACTTTCTAGTTCTAGTTAACTTACACAATTTTAAACAATGTTACGAAACATTTTAAAGAGAAGGATCTGGTACGCGACTCACTTATTAATCTTTGTGATGATATAAATTGGTTTTCAAATTTCAAAAACAACTAAACAAGTTATGAATTTCTAACTTTAAGGAGAAATTACACTCAATTCACTTTAAGTTTATTAAAATGACACCAACGCCCCCTCTTATTTTAAAATATATACTAAATTTCCATGACATCTATTAAAATGACACTGACACTCCTAATTTTTAATGACAGCTAAATCAGTAAATATAAATACATTTATCTAAGGTTTTTTTGTATGTCACTAAAAATTTCTGTTTGTACATATAAATTTAAAAGAGATTCACTACTACAAATAACGTTTTTCATGACGAAACTTTCACGTCATCCAGAAAAAAATTGAGGTCACATATATATATATATATTGTTATGGATCGGCCTAAACACCCTTATTGGGCCAATCCAGCCTTCGGCCCAAGGCGTGTAACACCCCAAATCTACCCGATAAATTATACGGAAAATCAGAGTATAAATTCCGAACAAGTTCATTTGAGGTATCACATATTCGTCATTTCAAAAATAGTTACGGCTTATTTGCCTTCACATAGATACATAGCACAGAAATTTAAAATGATAATCAAATCATTACTAAAAATCACTTTGTTTAAATTCAATAATTAACTCGCAGCGGAATCAACAAACTTCATAAATATTCAATTCAAGTCGTAGCATCATTGCACGGTAACTTTAAGTTACAATTTAAACCAAAACCATATAAAAATTCAGCAAAAGAAATAATAATTAAAACAATCATTTTATTCCCCTGAGTGCTACGTATCAGAGCAAGACACCAACTCGACTAACAACAACTAAAGACTTCATAAAATCACTTCAAAACTTCCACCGCTATCTTGAGTACCTGTCCGTTTCCCACAGTAAGGGAAACATCATTCAGAAGGGGTGAGATATCGAAAAATATAAACAAAAGTATGATAATTAATATGTTAGAATTAAATCATACAAAATTATCACTTTACAACTTTCAGACGACAGCTATAACAACAATTTAAAACTAACAAAATCAACAACATAATAATAATAATAGTTATAACAACTATTTTTTTATCTTCCAGACAGTACCTGTCACAACAAGTCATTAGCATAACAACTTATAATTACGACTTCACATTATCACAATTCACTTCACATCGTCATATTCAACAACAACTCAAGTCACATCACGTCACAATTAAATCACACTCATGCCACATATAATGAGACTCTACAATTGCACATGCATGTGGTACCCAGGGCTTCAGCCCCCATCGCCAATTGCCAGTTAACAGAGGCATCAAGGCATAAGCCTTCGTCACTAATTTGCCAATTCAGGCCGTCGCCAAAAATGCATATGTATATGAATGCAACAAACACACACAACAAACAACATCATCATCACAAAGGGATACGCCTATATCGTCGCTATACCAATAAATAGAGGTATACATCGTCACTGAAACATCCTTCAACTTCGCATAAAACAACAACAATTATCACCACAACAACAACTAATTTCATCGAATCAACACGACAGAATCACAACAAATAATCTATGGAAAAATTCATACACCTTAATCCCACATACAATCATCATATTCCTGGTTATATAATTTGAACCCCACCCTTACCTTGGTAAATATGGACTCTTTCACCATAGCTCTAAGCTTTTCTCCAAAAGAAATCCTTTCTAACATCAACTAGAGACACACCTAAACACCAGTTCGGTAATCAGCTTATCAGACGAACTTAAAACCCTCAAAATCAAAATCGCTCTGGTCAGAACTTACCTCTATGAGTCAGGAACGTTGTGTCCGAGTACCATAACGATCCAACGGTTGGATTGAGAGATATGCCCGATTTGCCAAGGTGACTCTATGCTGAAACTTGCTGCGAAAATTAAGGCTTCCTCCATAATTTTCGTCTTCTCTCAAGTGCTCCTCCCTTCTTTCTCTTCTCTTTTCTATTTTTTCTTTCTCCCCTAAAATAAGTTATGAGACTCCAACTCTAAAACCCTAATTTTCTCCTCTTACTATCTCTTTTCTCTTAATGGGCTTAACCCATAATCCAACTATTACGTTTCTACTACTAAGGCCCAATTAACTATATCTCTCATACAACTTAATTAACCCAAATAACACAAACACACATACAATTAAATATTTCAAATAATTATTATATCACATAATAACTAAATAAATAAATAATTATTAAAAATAACAAATAGTATAATTACTAATATAATTAATAAAAATATTAATAAAATCGGGATGTTACAACTCTCCCCCACTTAGAATATTTTCGTCCTCGAAAATCTATACGACATCACTATACTTAACACATTCTTCACATCCAATCCTTCGATCAAACGACAACCCGGTCACGGTTTAAATCTAGTACTTATACCATCAATCTTCTAATACGATTGCAACATAATCCTTACTAACTTGCCAACCATTTTAGCAATATCTTGAAAAATCTTACAACGTAGCAATAGCTACCACTTGCTTACATCTGGTTATACAATCTCACTTCATCATCCTCAGCAACCTACTCCACACCAAACGCATACGCAATTCTTATTTTCATATTCAGGTGTCCTCGCTACCGAAGCACCAACAACTTATAACCGAATCATAATCGAGAAGCACAACTTCTCCCCCACTTAGTTCCAAACCAACTCCTGCAACAAGCAATAAAAAACAAAAAGTACCGACAATTTTGTACACACTTGTCGCGTACTAAGGGATAAACAATAATTAGACGACTCTGGTCGGACGGACCGACCTGCTCTGATACCACTAATGTAACACCCCAAATCTACCCGATAAATTATACGGAAAATCAGAGTATAAATTCCAAACAAGTTCATTTGAGGTATCACATATTCGTCATTTCAAAAATAGTTACGGCTTATTTTCCTTCACATAGATACATAGCACAGAAATTTAAAATGATAATCAAATCATTACTAAAAATCACTTTGTTTAAATTCAATAATTAACTCGCAGCGGAATCAACAAACTTCATAAATATTCAATTCAAGTCGTAGCATCATTGCACGGTAACTTTAAGTTACAATTTAAACCAAAACCATATAAAAATTCAGCAAAAGAAATAATAATTAAAACAATCATTTTATTCCCCTGAGTGCTACGTATCAGAGCAAGACACCAACTCGACTAACAACAACTAAAGACTTCATAAAATCACTTCAAAACTTCCACCGCTATCTTGAGTACCTGTCCGTTTCCCACAGTAAGGGAAACATCATTCAGAAGGGGTGAGATATCGAAAAATATAAACAAAAGTATGATAATTAATATGTTAGAATTAAATCATACAAAATTATCACTTTACAACTTTCAGACGACAGCTATAACAACAATTTAAAACTAACAAAATCAACAACATAATAATAATAATAGTTATAACAACTATTTTTTTATCTTCCAGACAGTACCTGTCACAACAATTTTTAGCATAACAACTTATAATTACGACTTCACATTATCACAATTCACTTCACATCGTCATATTCAACAACAACTCAAGTCACATCACGTCACAATTAAATCACACTCATGCCACATATAATGAGACTCTACAATTGCACATGCATGTGGTACCCAGGGCTTCAGCCCCCATCGCCAATTGCCAGTTAACAGAGGCATCAAGGCATAAGCCTTCGTCACTAATTTGCCAATTCAGGCCGTCGCCAAAAATGCATATGTATATGAATGCAACAAACACACACAACAAACAACATCATCATCACAAAGGGATACGCCTATATCGTCGCTATACCAATAAATAGAGGTATACATCGTCACTGAAACATCCTTCAACTTCGCATAAAACAACAACAATTATCACCACAACAACAACTAATTTCATCGAATCAACACGACAGAATCACAACAAATAATCTATGGAAAAATTCATACACCTTAATCCCACATACAATCATCATATTCCTGGTTATATAATTTGAACCCCACCCTTACCTTGGTAAATATGGACTCTTTCACCATAGCTCTAAGCTTTTCTCCAAAAGAAATCCTTTCTAACATCAACTAGAGACACACCTAAACACCAGTTCGGTAATCAGCTTATCAGACGAACTTAAAACCCTCAAAATCAAAATCGCTCTGGTCAGAACTTACCTCTATGAGTCAGGAACGTTGTGTCCGAGTACCATAACGATCCAACGGTTGGATTGAGAGATATGCCCGATTTGCCAAGGTGACTCTATGCTGAAACTTGCTGCGAAAATTAAGGCTTCCTCCATAATTTTCGTCTTCTCTCAAGTGCTCCTCCCTTCTTTCTCTTCTCTTTTCTATTTTTTCTTTCTCCCCTAAAATAAGTTATGAGACTCCAACTCTAAAACCCTAATTTTCTCCTCTTACTATCTCTTTTCTCTTAATGGGCTTAACCCATAATCCAACTATTACGTTTCTACTACTAAGGCCCAATTAACTATATCTCTCATACAACTTAATTAACCCAAATAACACAAACACACATACAATTAAATATTTCAAATAATTATTATATCACATAATAACTAAATAAATAAATAATTATTAAAAATAACAAATAGTATAATTACTAATATAATTAATAAAAATATTAATAAAATCGGGATGTTACAACTCTCCCCCACTTAGAATATTTTCGTCCTCGAAAATCTATACGACATCACTATACTTAACACATTCTTCACATCCAATCCTTCGATCAAACGACAACCCGGTCACGGTTTAAATCTAGTACTTATACCATCAATCTTCTAATACGATTGCAACATAATCCTTACTAACTTGCCAACCATTTTAGCAATATCTTGAAAAATCTTACAACGTAGCAATAGCTACCACTTGCTTACATCTGGTTATACAATCTCACTTCATCATCCTCAGCAACCTACTCCACACCAAACGCATACGCAATTCTTATTTTCATATTCAGGTGTCCTCGCTACCGAAGCACCAACAACTTATAACCGAATCATAATCGAGAAGCACAACTTCTCCCCCACTTAGTTCCAAACCAACTCCTGCAACAAGCAATAAAAAACAAAAAGTACCGACAATTTTGTACACACTTGTCGCGTACTAAGGGATAAACAATAATTAGACGACTCTGGTCGGACGGACCGACCTGCTCTGATACCACTAATGTAACACCCCAAATCTACCCGATAAATTATACGGAAAATCAGAGTATAAATTCCAAACAAGTTCATTTGAGGTATCACATATTCGTCATTTCAAAAATAGTTACGGCTTATTTGCCTTCACATAGATACATAGCACAGAAATTTAAAATGATAATCAAATTATTACTAAAAATCACTTTGTTTAAATTCAATAATTAACTCGCAGCGGAATCAACAAACTTCATAAATATTCAATTCAAGTCGTAGCATCATTGCACGGTAACTTTAAGTTACAATTTAAACCAAAACCATATAAAAATTCAGCAAAAGAAATAATAATTAAAACAATCATTTTATTCCCCTGAGTGCTACGTATCAGAGCAAGACACCAACTCGACTAACAACAACTAAAGACTTCATAAAATCACTTCAAAACTTCCACCGCTATCTTGAGTACCTGTCCGTTTCCCACAGTAAGGGAAACATCATTCAGAAGGGGTGAGATATCGAAAAATATAAACAAAAGTATGATAATTAATATGTTAGAATTAAATCATACAAAATTATCACTTTACAACTTTCAGACGACAGCTATAACAACAATTTAAAACTAACAAAATCAACAACATAATAATAATAATAGTTATAACAACTATTTTTTTATCTTCCAGACAGTACCTGTCACAACAAGTCATTAGCATAACAACTTATAATTACGACTTCACATTATCACAATTCACTTCACATCGTCATATTCAACAACAACTCAAGTCACATCACGTCACAATTAAATCACACTCATGCCACATATAATGAGACTCTACAATTGCACATGCATGTGGTACCCAGGGCTTCAGCCCCCATCGCCAATTGCCAGTTAACAGAGGCATCAAGGCATAAGCCTTCGTCACTAATTTGCCAATCCAGGCCGTCGCCAAAAATGCATATGTATATGAATGCAACAAACACACACAACAAACAACATCATCATCACAAAGGGATACGCCTATATCGTCGCTATACCAATAAATAGAGGTATACATCGTCACTGAAACATCCTTCAACTTCGCATAAAACAACAACAATTATCACCACAACAACAACTAATTTCATCGAATCAACACGACAGAATCACAACAAATAATCTATGGAAAAATTCATACACCTTAATCCCACATACAATCATCATATTCCTGGTTATATAATTTGAACCCCACCCTTACCTTGGTAAATATGGACTCTTTCACCATAGCTCTAAGCTTTTCTCCAAAAGAAATCCTTTCTAACATCAACTAGAGACACACCTAAACACCAGTTCGGTAATCAGCTTATCAGACGAACTTAAAACCCTCAAAATCAAAATCGCTCCGGTCAGAACTTACCTCTATGAGTCAGGAACGTTGTGTCCGAGTACCATAACGATCCAACGGTTGGATTGAGAGATATGCCCGATTTGCCAAGGTGACTCTATGCTGAAACTTGCTGCGAAAATTAAGGCTTCCTCCATAATTTTCGTCTTCTCTCAAGTGCTCCTCCCTTCTTTCTCTTCTCTTTTCTATTTTTTCTTTCTCCCCTAAAATAAGTTATGAGACTCCAACTCTAAAACCCTAATTTTCTCCTCTTACTATCTCTTTTCTCTTAATGGGCTTAACCCATAATCCAACTATTACGTTTCTACTACTAAGGCCCAATTAACTATATCTCTCATACAACTTAATTAACCCAAATAACACAAACACACATACAATTAAATATTTCAAATAATTATTATATCACATAATAATTAAATAAATAAATAATTATTAAAAATAACAAATAGTATAATTACTAATATAATTAATAAAAATATTAATAAAATCGGGATGTTACAACTCTCCCCCACTTAGAATATTTTCGTCCTCGAAAATCTATACGACATAACTATACTTAACACATTCTTCACATCCAATCCTTCGATCAAACGACAACCCGGTCACGGTTTAAATCTAGTACTTATACCATCAATCTTCTAATACGATTGCAACATAATCCTTACTAACTTGCCAACCATTTTAGCAATATCTTGAAAAATCTTACAACGTAGCAATAGCTACCACTTGCTTACATCTGGTTATACAATCTCACTTCATCATCCTCAGCAACCTACTCCACACCAAACGCATACGCAATTCTTATTTTCATATTCAGGTGTCCTCGCTACCGAAGCACCAACAACTTATAACCGAATCATAATCGAGAAGCACAACTTCTCCCCCACTTAGTTCCAAACCAACTCCTGCAACAAGCAATAAAAAACAAAAAGTACCGACAATTTTGTACACACTTGTCGCGTACTAAGGGATAAACAATAATTAGACGACTCTGGTCGGACGGACCGACCTGCTCTGATACCACTAATGTAACACCCCAAATCTACCCGATAAATTATACGGAAAATCAGAGTATAAATTCCAAACAAGTTCATTTGAGGTATCACATATTCGTCATTTCAAAAATAGTTACGGCTTATTTGCCTTCACATAGATACATAGCACAGAAATTTAAAATGATAATCAAATCATTACTAAAAATCACTTTGTTTAAATTCAATAATTAACTCGCAGCGGAATCAACAAACTTCATAAATATTCAATTCAAGTCGTAGCATCATTGCACGGTAACTTTAAGTTACAATTTAAACCAAAACCATATAAAAATTCAGCAAAAGAAATAATAATTAAAACAATCATTTTATTCCCCTGAGTGCTACGTATCAGAGCAAGACACCAACTCGACTAACAACAACTAAAGACTTCATAAAATCACTTCAAAACTTCCACCGCTATCTTGAGTACCTGTCCGTTTCCCACAGTAAGGGAAACATCATTCAGAAGGGGTGAGATATCGAAAAATATAAACAAAAGTATGATAATTAATATGTTAGAATTAAATCATACAAAATTATCACTTTACAACTTTCAGACGACAGCTATAACAACAATTTAAAACTAACAAAATCAACAACATAATAATAATAATAGTTATAACAACTATTTTTTTATCTTCCAGACAGTACCTGTCACAACAAGTCATTAGCATAACAACTTATAATTACGACTTCACATTATCACAATTCACTTCACATCGTCATATTCAACAACAACTCAAGTCACATCACGTCACAATTAAATCACACTCATGCCACATATAATGAGACTCTACAATTGCACATGCATGTGGTACCCAGGGCTTCAGCCCCCATCGCCAATTGCCAGTTAACAGAGGCATCAAGGCATAAGCCTTCGTCACTAATTTGCCAATCCAGGCCGTCGCCAAAAATGCATATGTATATGAATGCAACAAACACACACAACAAACAACATCATCATCACAAAGGGATACGCCTATATCGTCGCTATACCAATAAATAGAGGTATACATCGTCACTGAAACATCCTTCAACTTCGCATAAAACAACAACAATTATCACCACAACAACAACTAATTTCATCGAATCAACACGACAGAATCACAACAAATAATCTATGGAAAAATTCATACACCTTAATCCCACATACAATCATCATATTCCTGGTTATATAATTTGAACCCCACCCTTACCTTGGTAAATATGGACTCTTTCACCATAGCTCTAAGCTTTTCTCCAAAAGAAATCCTTTCTAACATCAACTAGAGACACACCTAAACACCAGTTCGGTAATCAGCTTATCAGACAAACTTAAAACCCTCAAAATCAAAATCGCTCCGGTCAGAACTTACCTCTATGAGTCAGGAACGTTGTGTCCGAGTACCATAACGATCCAACGGTTGGATTGAGAGATATGCCCGATTTGCCAAGGTGACTCTATGCTGAAACTTGCTGCGAAAATTAAGGCTTCCTCCATAATTTTCGTCTTCTCTCAAGTGCTCATCCCTTCTTTCTCTTCTCTTTTCTATTTTTTCTTTCTCCCCTAAAATAAGTTATGAGACTCCAACTCTAAAACCCTAATTTTCTCCACTTACTATCTCTTTTCTCTTAATGGGCTTAACCCATAATCCAACTATTACGTTTCTACTACTAAGGCCCAATTAACTATATCTCTCATACAACTTAATTAACCCAAATAACACAAACACACATACAATTAAATATTTCAAATAATTATTATATCACATAATAACTAAATAAATAAATAATTATTAAAAATAACAAATAGTATAATTACTAATATAATTAATAAAAATATTAATAAAATCGGGATGTTACAAGGCGTCCTGGACACGCGCGTGACATCCTTCCCCGGCCCGTTCCGGGCAAACATCAAGGACAATCGATCACGAGAGAACCTCGTGCCCGGTAAGCAGCCAGCTCATGCGCTACCTAAATCCTCGCCTTAGAAAGAGGAGCCAATCTCGCTTAAGGATACCCTATAAATAGCCCTCTAACCCCAAAGGGCAAGGTAATCTTTTTCTGACCCCAAAATTCTCTCACTTTGTTGTACCTTGTGGAACATATACTTACTTTGGCATCGGAGTGTCTTGCAGGTACAACCCTTTTTTCCCCTCTCAACCATTCTGGATTTCAAGCCTTCATTGTTACTGGCCATCTGATCTGCTCGGTAAGATCAGTGGCGCCGTTTGTGGGAAAATCCAGCTCCCCCGTTCCTCTTCTTGCACTTTCTTGATCCATTCTTGCCTCCTGCAAGAACCCGGGAACCAAAGCTCTAGTCAACTATCATTCATGGCTGGCAATAACGAAGACCCCTCTTCATTAGACGCTACGATACTCAACAAGAACGACATCTCTGTCGTCATTCCTCCTCCCAGAAACACCATCCCTCAGGATGGCATCACGGCATCTCCTTCCCCGAAAGATCTCCAAGAAGGCACTCTCCATCATCTCGGGGAAACCGTTGGCAGAGACAACCACGAGGAGGTCCTAGAAAACCCTTTCTCTTCCAAGGGCCAAGCTTCCCAGAACCAGACCATGACGGCCGTTCTGGCCGCCCTTGCGCAGACAAACACACTTATTCAGCAGCAGAATGACAGGATCGGGGCGCTCGAGCAAAAACACCGTTCGAAGACTCCCCCCGGCCACAAACCACGCTCTCAGCGCGACATGGTTCCCAAGAAACACCCTCGTTCACCCTCCCCTAGAGAGAACGCGGGTCCCATTTCCAAGAAAGGGTCAAGCGACCACCGCTCTCGACACCGATCACATTCCCCTCGACCAAACAGAAGATCCTGGTCACCTCCGACAAAACACGACGATAACCGTAGGCGACACAGGCGGAGTCGTAGCCGATCCTCCACTCCTTCCGCCAGCGACGATAAAGAGGAGCGTCGGGGCCCTCTGTCCTACGCAATCTTGGAAGCACCCTTTCCGGCCGATCTTGAAAAACCCCCGCCGCTGGGCACATACGACGGGACCACCGATCCAGACGAGCACATAGAGAACATCGACGCCCTTCTAGATTATAGAGGGGTGCCCGGTGCAATCAAATGTCGTCTATTCCCGACCACTCTGCGCAAAGGAGCCATGACGTGGTACAAAAGTTTGCCCGACGAATCCATCACTTCTTGGAAGGTGCTCGGCAAACTCTTCTCCAGACACTTCACAGCCTCCCGGAGACACCCAAAATCAGAAGCGTCCCTAGAGGCTATCATCCAAGGAAAAGACGAATCCCTACGGGCCTACATAGAAAGGTTCAACAAAGAGGCCGTGCAGGTGTCCACGACGGCCCATATGAAGAAGTTCCTGCTCGAACGAGGTCTCCGACCACGCTCAGACTTCGCCAAAGCCATCGGGATCGAAACACCCGCCACCTTGGACGAATTCTTCCTCAAAGCTCAAGCATACATACAATACGAGGAAAAAGAGGCCGCTCATGCAGTCCGCAACTCGAGACAAGAAGAGAACACCAAAGGTGCTCGTCAGGACGATTCTCGCCGAGAGATTGACAAGAAAAAGGACGACAAAGGGCGAGACCCGAAATACTATAAAACGCCAGCAGGGAAGTTCCGAGAATACACCCTGCTGAACGCATCCCGGGAACGCATCCTGAACGAGTGCGCCAGCGCAGAGTTCCAAACGGGCAAAGTCCGCTTCCCTAAGACCATGCCTGCACGGCTGGACGTGGACAAGTAGAAGTTCTGCCGGTTCTATAAAGGCCACGGGCACAACACAGAAGACTGCATCCACCTGAAAGATGCAATAGAGATACTGATCCGAGAAGGACACTTGAAATAGTATGCGAAGAAGCAGGAGGCCGCCAAAGAAGCCAAGCCAGTAATCGAAGAAAAACCGGCGGAAGATACGCCCGCCATGTAGGTGGCTATGAGTATCACCAGACCGGAAGACTTCTACCTCCCTGACTGGGCCGGGGGATCTTCCACCTTTTCTCCTTACAGCCCGTGGGAATTTCCCCCTTCTGCCATGGTCATCTCCGGGGGAGGATTCAGCAAACTCATTGTTGGATCCGTAAAACGAAAATTCGATGAACTAATCTCGGCAAGTTCGAGAAAAGCCGCTACCCTCGACCTAGCCAAAGGCGGCCCATCCTCCATATCTTTCTACAAGGATGAACTGCCCGGTGGAGCGCCCAATGCAACCATCCCCCTCCTTATCCGATCTCAGATGGCCATCTTCGACGTACGCCGCATTTTAGTTGATCAAGGTAGCTCAGTTGACTATACCGACCTTAATAGGGCTTTCCCTAAAGACGCTTATCCTCTGCCTAGCATAGATAAATTAGTCGATAATTCTGCAGGTTTCAAACTTTTATCATTTATAGACGCGTATTCCGGGTACAACCAAATACCCATGTCGAAAACAGACAAAAAATACACGGCCTTCATGACCGAATCGGGCAACTACTACTATAACGTAATGCCCTTCGGTCTTAAAAACGCCAGAGCTACATACCAACGAATGATGAACAAAGTATTCCGGGCTGAGATCGGCGACATGCTCGAAGTCTACATGGACGACATGATCGTCAAATCCCAAAAGGAGATCGACCATGCCGCCCATCTCAAGAAGGTCTTCGAACAAGCTCGAAAATGCAAAATGAGATTCAATCCCGAGAAATGCACCTTCGGGGTCCGAGCAGGAAAATTCCTCGGTTTCTACCTAACCGAACGGGGGATCGAGGCAAATCCGGATAAGTCAGAGCCTTTTCGGAGTTCCCAACGCCGGACTCTAAAAAATCCATTAAATCCCTGAACGACATGCTCACATCACTATCTCGATTCGTAGCCAAGTCAGCCCAGCACGCCCTCCCACTCTTCAAACTCCTCCGAAAAGAGACAACTTTCGAATGGACGGACGAATGCGAGTGCGCTCTGACTCACCTCAAACAAGATCTCTCGCGCCCGCCCGTACTCTCGAGGCCTGAATCCGGAGAAGTCCTCTATCTCTATCTGGCCGTTGCCACTGAGGCAGTCAGCGCTGCACTCATCAGAGAGACACCGAAAGGACAAAGACCCATTTATTTTACGAGCAAAGTGCTCCAAGGCCCAGAAATCAGGTACCAGCAGATCGAGAAAGTCGCCCTCGCTCTAATCACAGCAGCCAGGAGGCTAAGACACTACTTCTTGGCACACACCGTTGTCGTGCGCACCGAACAGCCCATAAAACAGCTCTTAGGTCGCCCCGATATGGCCGGAAGAATGCTCCGCTGGTCCCTGGAACTCTCAGAGTTCGACATAAAGTACGAGGGGAGGAAGGCCCTAAAAGCACAGGTCCTAGAAGACTTCGTAGCCGAGATGGTCTTCCCAGACACGACGACATGCAGCGCTCGGAAATGGACCCTGTACGTGGACAGAGCCTCCAGCCCGTCTGGAAGCGGAGCAGGCATCATCTTAGAAAACGGAGAAGGAACGCTGATAGAAGTATCGCTATCACTCTCCTTTCCAACCTCCAACAACCAAGCAGAATACGAAGCACTGCTCGCAGGGCTACGCCTCGCCGACGACTTGGACGCCGAGGTGATCGAAGTATTCACCGACTCTCAACTGGTAGCTTCGCACATCTCCGGAGAATACCAAGTCAAAAGCGACCATCTCGCCGGATACTTGAGCCTCGTGCGCAAAAAGATGGCCCGGTTCAAGAACGCCACAGTAAAACATATCCCCAGGGAGCATAACGCCCGAGCGGACATTCTGTCGAAACTCGCCAGCACAAGGAAGAAAGGGGGCAATAAGTCCGTAATCCAGGAAATATTGCCCAGACCCAGCACCAAACCCCCAAACAGGCTAACGCTCGTCAGCGCGATCGGAGACGCGTCTTGCTGGATGACCCCCGTGTACAACTATCTCACGAGCGACCTCCTGCTGAGCGACCCCAAGGAGGCCTCCACCACCAGGAGAAGAGCCTGCTCGTACGTCCTAGTCGAAGATCGGCTCTACCGGCGAGGGTTCTCCATACCCCTCCTCAAATGCGTCGACGAGGGCACCGTCCCCCATATACTCCGAGAGATACACGAAGGCATCAACTCCCAACACCTAGGGGGGAGATCCCTCGCCAAAAAAGCGCTCCGAGCCGGGTACTATTGGCCCACCATGCAACACGACGCCAAAGAATACGTAAAGAAATGTGACAAGTGCCAACACTTTGGGGACATGCACCTCGCACCCCCCAGCGAACTCAAGTCTTTGTCATCCCTTGTCCGTTTGCGTGGTGGGGCATGGACCTCCTCCGCCCATTCGTGACCGGGAGCAATCAAAACAAATACCTCATAGTCGTAGTCGACTACTTCACCAAATGGATCGAAGCCGAACCATTGGCCAAAATCACGTCTTTAAACGTACTACATTTCTACAAAAGGAACATCCTCGACCGGTTTGGAATACCCCTGGCTATCATCACCGACAACGGCACCCAGTTTACTGACGGGCGCTTCCAGGAATTTGTGACAAAGTTAGGAACTAAGCAGCACTTCGCGTCAGTCGAACACCCCAAGACGAACGGACAGGCCGAAACCGCCAACAATGTAATTCTAAGGGGCATCAAAAGAAGACTGGATGAAATCAAAAAGGGGTGGGTCGAGGAGCTACACAGCGTCCTCTGGGCCTACCGCACCACCCCCCATTCCACAACCGGGGAGACTCCTTTTCGCCTTACTTACGGGACGGAAGTCGTGATCCCCGTCGAAGTGCATGTGCCCACTAGGCGCACCGAGGAACCCCTCTAAACAGAAGGCAACCTCGAGGCGATTAGAGAAGAGCTTGACCTGGTTGAAGAAATTCGAACAGGGGCCGCTATGCGCGAAGCTTCACTCAAACTAAAAATAGCCCTAAGACACGACGCAAAGGTCATTAAACAAGAATTCGAGGTAGACAATCTAGTGCTCAAAAGAAATCACAAGGACTCCCGGGAAGGTAAACTGGCCGCAAACTGGGAGGGCCCCTATCGCGTCCGAGCGAAGACCGAAAATGGGGCATACTACTTAGAGAACTTACAAGGGGAAGAACTCGCTCAACCTTGGAACGTAACACTCCATATTTTCATAATTTAATTTAATTAATTAAATTGAATTACGGGGAATTATTTGGAATTATTGAGGATTATGAGGAATTAAGCAATTGGGCTTGAGTTGTGATTAGTAAAGAGGGGGTGCATTGATAGGCCCTATTACTAATTAAAATAATTTTATTTCATTTTTAATAAAATAGAGGGAGTTGTGGAATAGAGAAGGTTACAACATTTGGAAAAGAGAAACACGTGAAAAGAGAAGAGGAGCAGAGAAGTGCGACAGAGGAAGAGCGAAGAATCAACCTTCAGGTAAGGGGGGACTCTTCCATTTATCTTCTATTATGTGGTTATAGGTAGTAGAATGGAATTGAACATGTTGCTCATGCTAATTGAGTTATGCTTAGGTTGTAAAGATGTTAGGTTTTGGGAGAATTGATTAATAATGTTGTATTGATCATATGTGGTGTGAATTGGATGATTGAAATGTGTAATAAATGTGTTAATTGTATTTGTGGTTGCCGTTTTGGTGTTATAATGCATTTGGGTGCGAATTGGTATGGATTCGGGTCGATACAGTGTTGAAAAGAATGTTGTTTTTCTGATACAGCAGCATAGGAACCGGTTCCCAGGTGGGAGGAACCGAGTTCCAGTAGTAGAAACCAGAAGCGAAGGAATTCTGTTCAGCAGGAACTGGTTCCCATGTAGGTACAACCCGGTTCCTAGTAGTAAAAATCAGAGAGGAGTTTCCGAAGGATTTCAGGAACCGGTTCCCACGTAGGGAGGAACCGGGTTCTGCGTGACTTTTTCTAAAACTTTCTTAACTTTGAAAACTCCTAACTTTTAAACCGTAAATCCGATTTCAGTGCCGTTTTGAGCATAGTAAAGCTAATCAAATGATTTACATAATAAATAGTGTTTTGAGTCGTGACTCGAAATTATTTTGAAACACTCGATTTTAATTGGTTGTGGTGGTTTATGCGTACAGGTATATTAATGAATATTTCACCTGTATGATGTTGTGGTTGTAACCGGTGTTTGTTATACATGTATTGTTGGTATAAAATATGTGTTTTACTATGGTTGAGAAATAGCATGATTGTGTATAGCTATTGATTATTGTAGTTGATGGTTATGACATTTGGTTGACTTATGTGGGTGATGAGCATGTGATGGTTGATACATGCATTCATAATCATTGTGTGGATGATCCTTGATAATGGTGGATCAGTGGTAGCTAATTCCCATTGTGTGGAATTAGTGAGTGGGTGTTTCCGTATCCTTGACGATGGTGGATCGGTGAGATAGGTTATCCCAGATTTTGGTACCACATGCATGTAGTTGCATTGCATTAGGCTACTTGTGTTATTATAACATGAATGGAAGATTGTCCAATGTTATAATATGTGTTGATTATGTGTTTGTTGTGCTGATTGTGTGATTGAGAATCTGATCGTAACTGTAATTGGGTGAATAGCATGTGATTGATATTTTATCATCTATATCCTATAACATTGGTTAAATGCGAATGAGACTTACCCTTACTGTTGTTATTTTTCAGATTGAGGAGTATCTCTTGTACTTGGTGAGGAATAGCTCGTCAAGTAGTTCGTTAGAGTTAGTTGGGTCCGTGTCATGCTCTGGTCGTGTAACACTGGGAACGTCGTTTAGAGTTAATTGTTAAACTCTTTTATTTGGGTGTTTTATTATGGTGGTGTTTTAAAGTCTATGAGTTTGGATGTTGCATTGTTCAGATGTTAAAGATATTTTCGCTGTGTTAACATGATGATCTGAATAATTTTGGATTTAACGTTCCTTTTATGGCATGACATGAGTTTTTGTTTTGATTATATGGAAGTTGTAATGCCCTTTTCATGTTTTACTCTGATTATTGTTTAATATTTATGCGGGGTATTAGAAGGGTGTTACAATAGTGGTATCAGAGCATAGTCGGTCGTTTGAGTCAGAGTCTTAGTGTCAGTTAACCCCTCGTATGCGATTAGTGTAAGGTTGACACTATTGATACTTCTTGTTCTAATGAATATTGATTTAATATTTATCAGAACAATAGCCGGAAGAGGAGGAAGAAACGACGACGCGATTGCTGAGGCTCTGGGTATGATTGCTGGTGTACTGGGAGGGAATGCCAACGGGGCTGGTATTGGTGCTGATAGACAGTTAAATAGTTTTCAGAGGAACAACCCTCCGTTGTTCAAAGGTACTCACGATCCCGAAGGCGCTCAGAAGTGGCTAAAAGAAATTGAAAGGATCTTCCGAGTGATTGATTGTGATGAAAATCTGAAGGTGAGATATGGTACTCACATGCTGTCTGAAGAAGCTGATGATTGGTGGATGGCTAGTAGGGATGAATTGCAATCTGCTGGTGTTGCAATTACTTGGGCTGTGTTCAAGAGAGAATTCTTGCGGAGGTACTTTCCTGAGGATGTTAGAGGCAAGAAAGAGGTTGAATTTTTGGAGCTGACGCAAGGTAACATGACCGTGCCGGAGTATGCGTCCAAGTTTGTTGAGTTGGCAAAGTATTATGTCCACTACAACAATGATGAGGCTAGCGAGTTCTCGAAGTGTGTTAAGTTTGAGAATGGTCTCCGTGACGAGATTAAACAGGATATCAGATATCAGAGGATTCGCAGGTTTGTTGATTTGGTTGACTGCAGCCGAATCTTTGAAGAGGATAATATTAAGCTGAAGTCGTCACACTCTCTCGAGTTAGTCGACAGGAAAGGGAAGAAGCATATGGATCGTGGTAAGCCGTATGGTAAAGGTAACCAGAAAACTAGAGGCTGGAAGAAGCCTAGTGGGGGAGACTCAAGTGCCCCTATTAAGTGCTTCAAGTGTGGAGAACCTGGACATCGCATTCACGAGTGCAAAAGTGAAGAAAAGAAGTGCTATAAGTGTGGTAAGGCAGGCCACATTGCTATTAAGTGCAAAGGAAACACTGTAACTTGTTTCAACTGCGGAGAAGAGGGCCATATTAGTCCTAAGTGTCCTAAGCCAAGGAAGAATCAAGCTGGTGGTAAGGTGTTCGCCTTATCTTGTTCCGAGACTACTCCAGAGGATCGGTTGATTAAAGGTACGTGTTTTATTCATGGCACACCTTTAATTGCGATTATAGACACTGGTGCGACACACTCTTTTATTTCTATGGATTGTGCTAAAAGGTTGAAATAGAAATATCTGATATTAATGGGAGTATGATCATTGACACTCCTGCGTCGGGTTCAGTGACTACTTCGTTTGCTTGTTTGAACTGTCCAATTGATATTTTTGGTAGGGAGTTCAGAATGGATTTAGTGTGCCTTCCGTTGGAGAAACTCGATGTTATTCTGGGAATGAATTGGTTACAATTCAATCGAGTTCATATTAATTGTTTCTCGAAGACGGTTATTTTTCCTGAAGATGAAAGTGTGGAAGGTTTGGCGATGACTGCTAGACACATAAATGAAGTAGTTAAGGACGGGGCTGCCGTGTTTATGTTGATTGCATCCATGAAAGTGAAGGAGAAGGTGGTGAGAAGTTAATTATCGGTAGTATGCGACTTTCCCGAAGTCTTTCCAAATGATGTTAGAGAGTTTCCACCAGAGAGGGAAGTGGAATTTGCTATTGAGTTAATTCCGGGAACTAGTCCTGTGTTGATGGCACCTTATCGTATGTCGGCATCAAAATTGGCTGAATTGAAGAGTCAATTGGATGAATTACTTGAGAAGGAATTTATCCGTCCTAGTGTTTCACCGTGGGGTGCACCGGTGTTACTAGTAAAGAAGAAAGAAGGCTCAATGAGGCTGTGTGTGGATTATAGACAGCTGAATAAAGTTACTATCAAAAATCGGTATCCGTTGCCGAGGATTGATGATCTAATGGATCAATTGGTTGGGGCGTGCGTGTTCAGTAAGATTGACTTGAGGTCAGGATATCATCTGATTCGGGTGAAGACAGACAATATTCAGAAGACTGCATTTAGAACGAGGTATGGTCATTAGGAATATACTGTGATGCCATTTGGAGTTACTAATGCACCTGGTGTTTTTATGGAATATATGAATTGGATCTTTCAACCCTATCTCGATCAGTTCGTAGTGGTATTTATCGATGATATTCTAATATATTCTAAGAGTGAGGAAGAACATGCAAATCATCTTAGAGTGGTATTAGAATTGCTGAAAGAGAAGAAACTGTATGCTAAACTGTCGAAGTGTGATTTATGGTTAAGCGAAGTAAGTTTCCTTGGACATGTGATTTCCAAGAATGGTATCACCGTAGATCCAACAAAGGTAGAAGCTGTGTCTCAGGGGGAAGCTCTGAAGTCAGTTTCTGAAATCTGTAGTTTTCTTGGTCTGGCGGGTTATTATAGAAAGTTCATTGAAGGTTTTTCAAAGTTAGCATTGCCGTTAACTAAGTTGACTAGGAAGGGTCAAGAGTTCATCTGGGATTCTAAATGTGAAGAAGGATTTCAAGAGCTGAAGAGGAGGCTGACTAGTGCGCCGATCTTGATTTTGCCAAATCCGGTGGAATCTTTTGTTGTGTATTGTGATGCTTCATTGATGGGATTAGGAGGTGTGCTAATGCAGAATCAACAGGTAGTCGCTTATGCGTCGAGACAACTCAAAGTGCATGAGAAGAATTATCCGACTCACGACTTAGAGTTGGCAGCAGTTGTATCCGTGTTGAAGTTGTGAAGGTGTCGCCCTCAGTTTTTTATATCTCGTGAGAGATACGAACTGACTCTTCTTTTGTTTTTGAGTTTTGAAAATCAGAGAGTCGCCACCGACTTTTATTTTATCCAATTAAGGAAAGGTTTATAAAAGAAACAGAAAAAGACCTTTAAGAGATTTTGGGTTCGGGGGTAGGTTATACAAAGGGAAGGTATTAGCACCCCTTTGTATCCATGGTTATCCATGGGCTCTTAATTGCTTAGCTCACTTGTTTGAATCATTTGTCTTGCCTTGAAATGCTTGTATGTGGTTTTAAAATACCTTTGTAAATTAACTTTGTAATGATCCTTGTGCGGATGTATACAAAGTGTTTTATCTCTCGAAAAGATGTTTTGAAAAAAAAGATCTTTAATTTCGTAATGATCCTTGTTTGGATATATACAAAATGTTGTCATTTTTTGAAAGTTTTGTTTTGAAAAACAATGAAGATGTGAGACATTTGTTGTTTTGATTTGAGCAAACAATTAGGAGATCTACCCTAAGTTTATAAGGTCCTTTCCTATTTCTTTTAGAAAATTTTCCTTTGACCGGATGTAAACAAAAGTTTGGATTTGCATTTGAAACAGTAGAATTGATTTTTGAAAAGAGTAACAGAGGGATTACCCTAAGAGGTGCAAGTGTGATCGTGTTCTGATTCAGATATTTTTGTCTTTTAAGTTTAGTGATCTAACGCTTCAGTTTTTATCTTTGACATACACGCAGTTTTTATATATACAAAATTTAAAGTGCGGGAATGTAAAATGCGGAAAGTAAATCTACGCTATTACATCGATTGTGTGGGAAATGTAAACTACGCTATTTACATGATTTTGACAACCTATACACTTTATCTAGGAATTTAAATTGCAATAAGATAAAAGGAAGTATTTTTGGATTTTTTTAGACGGTTGATTTTAATTAGAATTAATGCATAATTAATTTAATTAAATAAGAAAAATGAGAAATAAAATTTAAACCTAAAAATTAAGTCTAAAATATGTTCAAAATGTTTGTTAATTAATTTTAAAACAAAACTAATTTTTTTGGGATTTTTGAAATTGTTTTTGAAATTATTAAGTTAATTAACAAATAATTATGCAAATAATTATACACATATATTAAACTTAAAGAGAAAAATATTCTAAATATGTACAAAATTAGCTTATAATATATAAACTTAATTTAATAAAAAGAAAATATTTTTTTCTGATTTTTTGATGGTTTAGAAATATTTAAAATGAAATATTTGAATATATATTGATTAATTAAACAAAATATTTTTATTATTAAGAAAAATAAAATATTTTTGTGTCAAAAATTAAAACAATATTTTATCAACTTAAAAATATTTTTTGTATATTTTTCTGATTTTTAAAACTATTTTAAATTAATTTTGCAAAGAAAAATAAATAAAATAGAAAAATGTAAAAAATATATTAAATCTGGATCATGTGTGGCTAGCTGGTAAGTCCATATCATGGACTAGCGTGTCTGGGGCGTTGGATTGAGGGACTGGCATGATCTGATGGCCACTGAAGCGAAGGAGCATGGCACGTGTATCACCTGCAAAGCACTGAATCAGAGAAAATTTAAATTAAAACGCGCGCGCTCCCTGGCCACTCAGGTGAGGACACCTCATCATCTTCAACCTCTCGCCACCACTTTTAACAGCGCTTTTTGTAACACCCCAATTCTACCCAAAGCATTCAGGCAAGAAAATATCAGAGTATTAAAATTTCATACAACACAATTAGGATGTTACACTAAGTAACCAAACAAACACCTTGAAAACAAACGGACCTCACCGATGCCAAAAGCATACACAGCTGCCAATAACATGATACATAACACACGGAAGATATGAACATATATATATATATATATATATATATATATATATATATATATATATATATATATATATATATATACGTATAGCTCTCACTCTCAAAGAGGAGTTTTCCAAAATAAAGTGTTTACAATACACAATGGCACGTTATCACATATACATGTTCAAAAGAGTCATATACAAATAAATAACAACAGACTCCCGACTCCCCGGTGTTACGTATCAGAGCAACCGACAAGACCAACTAGAGAACTACCTCTTCCAAAGACTCCCAAAGCGGCTAATCTGCAGGATGCCACTCAAGCATCAAATCAGCAGAAGGGTGAGAATATAATTCATAATGAAAAGCATGACAAATATAGTAATGCCAACAAGTATCATCAAGAATCATACAATCATTCTCAAACAAACTTAAATCAAACAAAGACCACACAAGAAAATTGTGGAAATTGGAACAAGAAGAACAAGAACAAGAACAAGACTATAAGAATCATACATCCAAGATAAATTAGATTCACCCCCTTACCTTGCTATTGTGACGATCGGCAATCGATTCGGTTGAGAATCCTCCACTTTCTCTTGTTTTTCCTCTTTGCTCTTCTTCTTCCTCTCTTCTCTTCTTTCTTTCCTTTTTCTTTCCATCCTTTTTCCTTTCTCACAAATATCTCTTTCTTATAAAGAAAATATTTATCCCGCAGAAATGACCAAAATGCCCCTACGTTCAAATATCGTTCAAATGCCCCAAAACGCGGAATATTACCTTAATAATATTTCTAGTACCAAAAATATGAAAACCTTCAATTAAATATTAGTCCGCCATCCCGAACTAATACCGACTGAAACGACTCCAAAAACGGTAAAATTCCAATAAACGTCACAAACGTCCAAATTAAGCATATACTTATTTTCCGGGCGTTACACTTTTGTAAAAACAACGCTGTAATAAGTGAGTCTCAAACCTGCAAAATAGCGAATAGGGGTAAACTCATGCAAAAAAATTTCGCGACCTATGAAATCAACTAACCTTGATCCACTGAGTTCAAATATGCCATTAGTTTTGTCTAATTTTGCCTCTAGCAAAAAATCCCATTTCAAGCTCATGAAACCCTAAAATGGCATACGCTTCAAACGTCCATTAAAACTCAATTAAAGCTCCAGAAACGACCAGAGCTTCAAACCAAACATAAATATGCGATTACATCTTGCTAAATATGCATGTATGATCAGATACGAGGTGATTTATGTTTGAACAAACCGTGGCTTGTGTGGCTCGATTTGTGAGGCTTTGATGCTTAAAATTTATTTGAATAGGTTCAATGAAGTTCAGAGATGATGTTTGAATACCTAGTTTGGATTAAAACTAGCTTGAACTCAAAATTCAAAATTTGAATTTCTTTGAAATTTTCAAGTTGCTACAATTATGATACAAGCATGGATTTGGTTCTGAAATTGTGTCTCCCTTCTCTTGCTGAAGCATGCTACTTCATTTATAAGCAATGAATGAGCTTCAAACTTAAGCTAAGAAGCATTGATGATCTTTGAATCTTTGAATTCTTTAATATTAAAAAGTTTGAATTCTTTGGCCATGGCTTTGAATTTTCTTCACCCTCTTACTCTAGGCCTGTTATGTACTTCTCTTTGTTGCAGAAAATAAGCTATCTTGATGACTCAAACAAGAGACAAAGCTTTGGATAATGATCTTGCATCATTTCTTTTTTAATTTAATTTTAAATGTAATAAAATTAAACCAAAAAAGAAATAAAAATGTTATGGGCCTTAGGTTGGTCGTGGGAGGCCCTTAACATTGTTAGAATCATGTTTGGATCATGGAAACTTGGCCCCTTTTGGAAAAAAAACATTTTTGATCAATGTTGGTTTCATGCATTTTCCCAAAAATTAGCCAACTTCAACAAGGCATAAATCCCTCAATTTTGATCATATGAAGGAGTTCTTGTACTTTTTAGAAACCTCAAGATGTCCTCTACAAGCCACTTTGGAAACTTTTTTTCATTTGGAAAAGTTATATTGATGTTATGGCCTTTGACAAAAAAACCACTTTTTGTTGACTTTGAAAATGACCTGTAATGTCTGAGCTCATATTTTTCAAATGGTGAATCCAATGACCATGGGATCAATTGCATTTGAAAAATAATTGAATTTCCTTCAAAACAAACTTTGGTTGGAATTTTTTAAATGAACGAGGAGAGAGTTATGGCCGGTCAAAGTTCAGTTGACTTTTTAGGAGAAAACCCTAATTTTGAAACTTAGGGTTTTGTTGATTTTTGATCTTTTCTTGATGAATTATGATCAACCAATGATCAAATGATGAATCTTTTGACAAAATATGGATGTTGACAAAAAATTTCATTTTTGACTGTCTGTTGACTTTTCGGTCAAACTGGTCGTCTGTTGACTGTTTGAGCTGCTGACTGTGCGTCTGAGCGAATTGAAGTTTGAAAATTTGTATGGTGGTACTTTGAGACATATGGACGTCCATGAAATCCATTTGAGGTCTCAAAAAACTTGTTCTCCTGAAAAAAAACAAAAACCCTAGTTAAGGACTGTTTGTGTAGGAGACAGTTAAGCGTACCTGATTTTTGTGCAGTGCTGAGTCTCTGCTGATCATGTGAATATCAGAAGACTTCTAGAACAAAAATCTTGGAATTTTAAAATGCAAAAGATTGATTTGATTGATGGTGCAAAACACGGAGAATCGTGCTGTCAGCGGGTTTGACTGTCAACTGGCTGTTCAGGCATTAACGTAACAGTTAAAGTGAAAATTCAACAGTTAAAGTTGATTTTTCCTTTTTGTTTTTTGTTGTGTTAATGGTGAAAATTTATTTACATGAGTTGTTAGAAAAACACAAACATAATAAATAAACAAAATACACTGTACGCGAACAAAATTACCGATAATAACCTTGAAAAATATTTAATGCGCAGAAAAATAAATATTTAATTAGCAGAAAACACACATAATATTATCTGGATAATTAAACTACAGTACGACAGATAGTACGACATTTAATACTGACAGTACAAATATTACATAATATATGAACAGTACGACAAATAAACGGTACATTATTTGAAAATGAAAGATACGACAAACTTTAAAAATGACGATTAAAAACCCATGCTATAAATAACAACATATAGATGATCGGGAGTGTAAACAACCCAGGTCCGCATTTTTCAGGGCTATGCAGACAGAAAAAGGACATGATCACCACCAAGACGGTGATGACCATAAGAAAACACGTATCCATCCACTTCGCCATTTTTGCCGGGGAAGAAGAGAAAATGAATATGAGGTAGAAATTTGAGAGATGAGTTGAAATTTGATGTGAGAATTTATGAAAAGAATGAGAGGTATTTATAGAGTGAAAAGAAGGATAGAGACGTTGGGGAATGAAGTGATTCTGTACAAAAAAGGAAAATTTGAGTGGTAGTAGGATTTGAAAGAAAGTGTATGGTAGGGTTTGAAAAGAGAGATGTATAGAATAAAGTTAGGATTTGATTTTGAAAGAAAGAGATTTGAAAAGAAAGGAAAATATTTTGAAAATAATAGAATATAGTACAAAAATTAGTGGGAAACAAAAACTAATAATTATTTACTCGTTACCAGTACAGTCTGAATCCCCGGACTCTGCGCCTGCAAAAATTTAATTTTGTACCAATTGCATCAGTACTATTTATCTGCAAATAAATCTCAAATAAACAGTGTGTGTGAAGTGATAAACAGTAATTGGCGTTTGTGTAAGAACAAATTCAACAGCGAACCAAAATACCGTATAAGAAAAATTCTAAAAACCGAGAATTCATAAAAATCAGGATATTTGTGAAATAAAATCCAAGATTATATGAAACTCCCAATTTTTAGACAGAAGTCTGTTGCCTTCTTTCTGAAAAAGATGCGGGCAAATTTTGGGGTATAACAGTTGCCCCTATTCAATCTTCTTAAACCTGAAGAGACTGATTGGAATCTGAAGGTAGAAGATGATTGAATATTTTGATGCCCTGAAAATTTGCACTTACCTCCACCGGAAGTGATGTTGGAAATTGCATTTGAGTGTTGTCTGAGAAATGTTGTTGGCAGATCGAAACATTACCTGAGATGGGCTTTCAGATGCCATCTGGCAAATGTGTTGATGGTTTGTTCATCAGAATGAATCTATTGATTATATCTTGATGAAAGATTTGAAAACCTCTGCGTTGACCGTTTCGGAACCGTCCAAGGTTACCGCTTTAAGTCTGGGAGGCTGATCGTTACGGAACTGTCCAAAGTTTTTCCGCTTTAGATTTTGAAAGTTGATCTACGTGAAACCGTCTGAGGTATCAGCTTTAGATCTTTGAAGGTTGATCATTGTGGAAATGTCTGAGGTATCGACTTAGATCTTGAAGATTGATCGTTGTGGAACCGTCTGAGGTATCGACTTAGATCTGAAGGTAGATCGCTGGTGGAACCGTCTGAGGTATCCGCTTTAGATCTTTGAAGGTTGATCGTTTTAAGGAACCGTCTGAGGTATCGACTTAGATCTGAAAGTAGATCATTAAGGACCCGTCCAAGGTATCGATTTAGATCTGTAAGTAGATCATTAAGGACCCGTCCAAGGTATCGACTTAGATCTGTGTTGCTTGTTTTGAGTTAATAGATGATTTGGAAAGAGATTTCTTCAGAATGAATCTTTGGTTTGATTATATCTGAGAGGAATGCTTGTCTGAATAGAATCCAGGAGAATACCGCATGTGATTGAGAACAACTTTGCTGAGGATATTCGTCCACCTGAAAAAATCAAGTTAGTGACATGCAATGTCATGATGCATGTAATGTATATGTTGAGATTCTCAAACTAAATGAGAATCGTGCATGTTATGTATGTGTTTGTCATGAAACATTATATGCCATGTATGAATATGCATATGATGTATCACTTATGCAATTTAGAGCGTATCAAACTTCTGGTTGGGAAAATAAATCCCTGCTTGCTATTTTGGAAATGAAAGCATTGATGATTGTTGATGATTTTTGCTATCTTGTTCGAGTATACTCAGCTGGGGAAATTCCTCACGGACCAGAGTACTCTGTTGAGGGATATTTGACTACCGCTTGGGGATGAAGGTAATTTGAAAGTTCTGATTTTGATGCCTTTTGAATGGGAATGAGAAAGATGCGTAATCCTCCTGATGCACTATTTGACCAAGCCTTGGTGTGAAGGATCACACTTTCTGGAGATAGTGATCTTGAACAGCCTTGCTGGGGAATAAGATTTCTCGAATCACTTTGTTGGAGAGAAAAATCTCATTGAGGAATTTGCTGAGAAATACATCTCTGTTGGGGAACTTTTCTTCTGAAGTTGGTTTCGGGATGATGTCCAGATGATTGGGACATTACCTGGATGCTATTCCTGTTTTTCTTATAAACATCAGTCATATGCATATGTTCATTCAAAATTATCACTGGGACGTTTATGTATTCAAAACAGAAAAAGTGGAAACACTGATTTTGAGCATGAGCTGTATTGATTTTGAAAGAGAGCCATAATAGGCGGATTAGTATAAGGAGACAAAAAATCCAGTAGTAGGAAATTGTCATAAAACTTTGAAAAGTACTTATAAAGGGGAATAGCTATGTGAAAATAATCCAGTCAAGTTTCAATTCTGCTATTGCCAATCTGTCTTTGAGTATCTCATCCCTCACTTGCTGGAAGAAAGTGATTGGACTGATTGGTGCCTTTGATGTGCTGAACCTTGAAGGTGAGTAGGTAGCCAAACGGGACATAGTCGTACGCTTTATTCCCTAACTTTTGCCTAGGCTGCCCTTTCAGGTTTTCAGCCTACCGGGATAATTATTTATTTTTTAGTCTCTAACTTTTGCCTGGATCGCCCTTTCAGGTTTTCAATCCACCGAGACGCTCATTTTTTGCTTAAGTTGCCCTTTCAGGTTTTCAACTTAGCGAGCTTTTCTTTAAGCGAAGTACTTTTTGACTATGTCCGCATTTACAGGGTGTGGGAAATCCTCGCCGTCCATAGTGGTAAGCAACATGGCTCCGCCGGAGAATACTTTCTTGATTACAAACGGTCCCTCATAAGTGGGAGTCCACTTGCCCCTGGGGTCACCTTGTGGTAGGATGATACGTTTGACAACCAAGTCACCGGTTTGGTATGCCTGACTTTTGAATTTCTTGTCAAAGGCTTTGATCATACGCTTCTGGTACAACTGACCATGACAAATAGCTGCGAGCCTCTTCTCATCAATCAAGTTTATCTGGTCCAACCGAGTCTGAATCCAATCGTCTTCATCTAGATCAGCTTCTTTCATAATCCTTAGGGAAGGAATCTGAATTTCAATTAGAAGAACTGCCTCCATACCATAGACTAAGGAAAATGGAGTTGCCCCTGTTGAAGTACGCGCTGATGTGCGATAACCATGAAGAGCAAAAGGTAACATCTCATGCCAGTCTTTGTAGGTTACTGTCATTTTCTGGATGATCTTCTTAATGTTCTTGTTGGCAGCTTCCACCGTGCCATTCATCTTTGGTCGATATGGAGAGGAATTATGATGTTTGATCTGGAATTGTGTGCAGAGTTCAGTAATCATTATGTTGTTTAAATTTGTGCCATTGTCTGTGATGATCCTTTCAGGGATGCCATACCGACAAATGAGGTTATGCTTGATAAACCGGGCCACAACATTCTTGGTGACTGAAGCAAATGAGGCTGCTTCTACCCACTTTGTGAAGTAGTCAATAGCGACCAGGATAAAACGGTGTCCGTTGGAGGAAGTTGGCTTGATTTCTCCAATCATATCAATACCCCACATTGCAAAAGGCCAAGGAGCCGTCAGGACGTTTAACGGGACTGGAGGTACATGTACTTTGTCAGCATGTATCTGGCATTTGTGACAAGTTCTGGAGTGATGATGGCAGTCTGTCTCCATGGTGGACCAGTAATAACCTGCTCTCAAAATCTTTTTAGCCATTGTATGTCCACTTGAATGAGTACCGAAGGCACCATCGTGTATATCTTCCATAATCTGTTCCGCTTCCGTCTTGTTCACACAACGAAGCAAAGTCGAGTCGTGGTTGCGTTTGTACAGGATTCCATTACTTAGAAAGAATTTGGCAGAAAATCTTCTTAGAAACTTTCTATCGTTAATGGATGCCCCTTCAGGGTATTCTTGGACTTCGAGATATCTTTTTACTTCATGGAACCATGGTTTTTCTTCCATTCCTTCGGTATCAATCTCATTGCAATAGGCTGGTTCATTTTGTCTGTAAATGGTGATCATTGGCGCCTCATTGTCCCACCTGACTTTGAACATGGATGACATGGTAGCTAAGGCATCAGCCAATTGATTTTCTTTGCGCGGGATATGTTCAAAAGTGATTTCTTCAAAATAAGGAATCAAAATCAGCACATATTCTTTGTATGGAATTAGATTCGGGTGCTTCGTGTCCCATTCCTTTTTGACTTGATAAATTACAAGCGCCGAGTCTCCGTAGACCTCCAGGAACTTGATTCTTAGATCGATTGTAGCTTTGAGACCCAGAATACATGCTTCATATTCGGCTATATTGTTAGTGCAGTTGAAACATAATCTGGCAGTGAATGGTGTATGTCCTCCTGCAGGAGAAATGATCACAGCTCCGATGCCATTACCAAGTGCATTAGAAGCTCCATCAAAAACCATAGTCCATCGGGATCCTGGCTCGGGTCCTTCCTCCGGTCCTGGTTGTTCGTAGTCAGTAACTAGCATAATGTCTTCATCTGGGAAGTCAAAATTCAAAGCTTGATAATCATCCACTGCTTGATGAGCCAGATGATCAGCTACCACACTTCCTTTGATCGCTTTTTGTGAAGTGTACTGGATGTCATACTCTGTTAAGATCATTTTCCATCTTGGTATTCTTCCAGAGAGAGCAGGTTTTTCGAACACATACTTGATAGGATCCATTTTGGAGATCAAGAAAGTGGTATGGTTTAGCATATATTGTCTTAGTCGGCGAGCCGCCCATGCTAAGGCACAACAAGTTTTCTCGAGTAGCGAGTATCTTGTCTCACAATCGGTAAACTTTTTGCTAAGATAGTAGATTGCATGCTCCTTTCGGCCAGACTCGTCATGTTGCCCTAGTACACACCCCATTGAATCTTCTAACACTGTTAGGTACATTATCAGAGGTCTCCCTTCCACTGGTGGTAACAAGATTGGCGGTTTTTGGAGATATCCTTTGATCTTATCAAAAGCTAATTGGCATTTGTCATTCCATCTTTCCACTTGATCTTTCTTCAACAGTTTGAAGATCGGCACACAAGTAGTAGTCATATGAGCAATAAATCTGGCTATGTAGTTCAGACGTCCCAAGAATCCTCTGACTTGTTTCTCGGTACGGGGTATGGGCATTTCTTGAATGGCTTTGACCTTGGCAGGATCAACTTCAATACCCTTGCTGCTGACGATGAAGCCTAAGAGTTTACCGGATCTTACTCCAAAGGTAGACTTGTTCGGATTCAGTCGCAACCTGTACTTCTTGAGTCTGTCAAACAGCTTGTGCAGATGACCCAGATGTTCTTCTTCGGTGTTGGACTTTGCAATCATATCATCGACATAAACCTCTATTTCCTGATGAATCATATCATGGAACAGAGCTACCATTGCGCGCTGATATGTTGCTCCTGCGTTCTTTAAACCAAAGGGCATTACTTTGTAACAAAAGGTTCCCCAGGGTGTCATGAAGGTTGTTTTTTCCATGTCTTCGGGTGCCATCTTGATTTGATTGTACCCTGAGAATCCATCCATAAAGGAGAATACCTTGCATTGTGCAGTATTGTCAACCAGTACATCGATGTGAGGTAAAGGGAAATCATCTTTGCGGCTTGCCCGATTCAGATCTCTGTAGTCTACACACATTCTGACTTTCCCGTCTTTTTTAGGCACAAGCACGATGTTAGCTATCCATGGAGGATAACTCACAACTTTTAGAAAGCCAGCATTGAATTGCTTTTCAACCTCGTCTTTGATCTTTTTGGACATATCGGGCCTACTTCTTCGCAGCTTCTGCTTAACTGGAGTGCTACCTTCTTTGATTGGCAAGCGATGAACCACAATATCCGTGTCAAGGCCAGGCATATCTTCATAGGACCAGGCGAATATCTCAACGTAGTCTTGTAACATTTGAATCAGTCTTTGCTTGACACTGTCTTTTAAATCAGCCCCTATCTTGACTTCTTTCTTTTCTTCGTCACTGCCCAAGTTGATAACCTCAATTGGTTCTTCATGCGGCTGTATAGTCTTTTCCTCTTGTTCTAATAGCCTTGCAAGTTCCCTTGGTACTTCACAATCTTCCTCACTTTCGTCCTCAGTTTGGTAGATCGGATTTTCAAAGTCATGACTGGCAATAGCAGAATCGTTATCAACAGGATCCAGAGTGAATGTGAATCTGCATTTATTATGTGGGTGTGTGTAAGAACACATAGCTATTTGAAAATGAATAAAGCAAAGAAAGAAAAAGGATCACAAAATTTGAATATGCAAACGTCCCATGATTTTATTGAATGAACATGATCATGGTATGACAAACCCTTATAAAAAGGACCAGTGTGCTTCGGGCAAGGCACCTGGCTTTTAAGTTCATGGCTCGATAGTACAGGAACCATTTTTATCTTTGAACATATAAACAACGAAAACAGGAAATTGCATTTACTCCTGATCGAAGGAGATAACATCTTCGGCTTCCTAGTTGTTCAATCCTTTGTTATGAGTAGGGAATACCCAGCTGCTCCAGTTGCAGCTGTCTTCTTCGTCTTCCACAACATTGATTTCTTTGGTGGTGAAATGAGCTGTTGATCCTTCAGGGTGAGCAAGATACTCTGCTGGATACGAGAGCCCAGGTTGAGATACTTCTGTAGGCTGAGAGAGATATCCGATAAGATCGTCCCATCCAGTTGGGATGATGTCTTTGAGGGAGACTTGTGCATTCTGGGGAGCAGTGTACTGTGTTAGGAAATCATTCTCATTATTTGGTGTTTCCCAGACTTCTTCAGGAGCAGCAGGGCTTGTGAATGTCATATTGTCTTTGAAATGGTTGTCCCATCCAGTTGGGGTGATGTCTTCAATAGCGATCTGCGAGCTCAGGGGAGCGGAATACTTCACCATAAAGTCATACTTACCACTTGGTTCTCCTAGTGTATCCCAGACTTCTTTTGGACTAGGTGGACTTTGGTATTGCTCAGTAATGGAACTTGTGAAACTTTTGCAATCTTCAAACTGATCACCCCATCCAGTTGGGACGATGTCTTCAATGGAAATAAAAGAACTCTGAGGTGCAGTGTACTTTACTAGAAAATCATACTCGCCGCTTGGTTCTCCCAAAGTATCCCAAACTTCCTCAGAAACAGGTGGAATTTCATTTGGATATTGCTGAATAATATGGTTCAAGATCACTCCATCGTCTTCAATAGCATTCACTCCTTGGCTGATGAAATGTGACTTTAATCCTCCAGAACGAGGACTTTGATCGTTCTTTTGAGTTCCACCAGCATAGCCCAGACCTAGCTTATCGCACTTGTAAGGTACATCGAGGAGCTATCCCCATACTGTGCAACCACCTTCTTCGATCACAGCTTTGGCATCTTTTAGAGAAGCCATAGTTGGAGTTACTTTTGTAGAAGGAGTAACAGAAATAAGTTTGGCAGTAGAGACATCTGGAGGGACCACCTCAAAAGATTGGCAGGGAGTTTCGATGAATTCTCCATCCATCTCAACATACTTGGAGTTGCTCAGGTGGCTAACCACATACTCTTCTTCGCCATAAACTGTGACGACCTTACCTTTTACTGGATACTTTAACTTCTGATGCAGGGTAGAAGTTACAGCATTTGCCCCATGTATCCAAGGGCGTCCTAGTAAACAGGAATATGCTGGGTGAATTTCCATTACATAAAAGGTAGAATTAAAGATCTGAGAGCCCACTCTGATTGGGAGCTTCACTTTTCCGTACACTGTTCTTGTTGACCCGTCGAAGGCTCTTACCACAACATTGCTTGGTTGTAACACAACTCCTTCGAAGTCAAGTTTTTCCAGTACTGCTTTTGGTAACACGTTCAAAGAGGAGTCGTTGTCTACCAGCACATGAGACAGAGTAGTGCCGTTACATTCAATAGAGATGTGCAGGGCTTTATTGTGATTTTTCCCAGCAGGGGTTAAATCAGCATCAGAGAAACCGAGACCGTTATTCATTCACTACAACACGCTGGGGCTTTAAAAGCGCTTTTTATGGGCTTTAAAAGTGCTTAAAAGCGCTGTGAAAGCCAGCGCTGGCGTAGGTAACAAAAGCGCTTCAGAAAGCGCTCTGGTAGGCCCCCCCTATAAGAGCGCTTTTCTGGAAAAAGCGCTCTGGTAGGCCCCCCTATAAGAGCGCTTTTCCAAAAGCGCTTTCGTATGTTGCGTTTTTTTTTTATGCTTTTTTATTATTCTTTGGCAGCGCTTTTACTAAGAAGCGCTTTTGTAGGTGGACCTTTAAGAGCGCTTTTTAAAAGCGCTTGTCATACCCTAATTTTTGACCCCCCTGAGATGACATATCTTCAGGATTTTTTATCAGGTCAAGACAAGTACCCAGAGCAGTCATTTCTCCATCTGATACCTAATCGAGGATGCTCAAAGACAAGAAAGCTCAGGCAAAGGATCAATCAATACAAAGACTAGTCTCTAATACAATCATGGGGCTCAAAAAACTTCACTTTTCTCATCTATGATTGATTAGACATCCAGTCATATGAGTACAGGTTTACTCTACTCAGGTCACCAGACTAGGGTTTTGAGCCTATCAAGGACTGAAATCAGGGATCACATTTGGGAAACCCTAAAAAGCCCCAGGGAACCATTCAAAGACATCAATCATCTTCAAATAACTCATATGACAAGATCCACTGGACATTACACCTCAATTCAAAGTCTACAGTCATTATTTTCACATGGTCGACAAATTAGGGTTTTGACCTAATTCACCAAGATGGTTGACTTTTAATCAGGGCATGAATCCAAAACTCAAGACATGATTCAAGGATCTCTACTACCTCCATATAATCCATTTATATCATCCATTTGGGGAGAAGATCTTATTTTTACACAAAAGCCCAAAAATTCACTTTGTCAGGAAAAAGTCAACTGTGAAGGATCATCATTGACTTTTAAGGTTTTTGGTCAAAAAATGACTTTCAAAGATCAATATCATCAATATATGGATGTCAAAGTCATTTGGCCAAAGAAATTCAAAGAAATTCATCAAGGAGCGAAAAGTCGGGAATTAGGGTTTTTGAAGGCATGGTGAGAACTCAAAATTTCACCTACACAACTCAAAAAAACTTCCAACATGAAAGTTATAGATCTTGCAAAATAAAACAACATCTTACAAAGGAACTTTTTTCAAAAGATCAACCATTTATGAAGTTTTGGAAATTTTGAAGTTTAGGTCATAAACACTTAGAAATTTTTCTAAGTATTTTAACCTAGTTTTCATCCAACTTTGGGCTCATTTTTCACAAATTTCCCAAATGATTCTGAAGAAGACATAAACTAATGAATTGAAGTAGATGTTTAGGGCTTTCCAAATTGTGTTCAACCTTCTCCAAATTCAATTTGAGCTAAGAGTTATGCTTGTTCAAAGTTGGCCTCATGAAGTAAAATTATAGGTCATGTGCAAATTGGACTTTGCAAATTTTGTGCAAATAACCTCTCTTATGGATGCTACACGACCCATAACACATCTGAAACCATGCCATACATCCATTTTCATCATTGCATAAGGATTAGAGAAGATTCCAAAAACAAAGGCATGTGATTATGTAATGATTGCATTTTTGAATTTATGACAAATTGGTGATTCATCAAAGGAATCTTCTCCCAACCAATTGGAGCTCATTTCTGCAGCAATTTGGTCCCCTAAGATCAAGCAAAACCGATGGCTAGGGAGTGGTATCAAAGAGCTCATCATTGCACTTGGGATATTCTTTGAATTTCTTTATGGCTAAGAAAACAAATCAACTTCACTAAGGAAGCTCACTCCTCTGCAGCTATACTGATCCATTTGCCTATAAATACAGATGCATTCCTCATTCAAAAACACACCAAAGCAACCATATTACTTGCTTTCTCTTTCTCTTCTCTTGTTCATTGTTTTTCAAAGTTCTTTGGCAAGAAGAATCGATTTCTTCAAACCAGAGCTTATCTTTGGGAAGTGAGCATTCTAACATCTCAAGGGAGGTCATTTGAGGTGATCCAAGCACCTGGATCACTTCTGTAAGTGGAGGAACACCATTGTTGCTCTCACTTTGGAGCATTTGCAGTTGGAGGTCCATGGAGTGATTCAGGAGGTTTCAAGCCAAGCCAATCATCCAGACACACTCCTCAGGTCATAGTGAAGCTAACCAGATGGCTGCAGCTCATCTGTAACTCCAAATTCAACAACCTCCATGTTCACTTGAAGCTGAAATCGAGGGAGGTCCATAGAACAATTCAGAAGGATTCAGGCTACAATAAGCATCCAGTTAGCATCATTGAGTCTCAGGGAAGCTATTGAGATTATTCATTCAAGCTCAGTTGCTCTCAATCATCCTCACGACCTTCAGTTTCAGAGGTAAGTTTCTGAACTCCCTCTCTTTAATTTAAGTACTCTTTGTGAAATAGCTCGATTCTATCTTGTTCAGCATCATCAGAGGATTGAAAACCCTCTATCATCATCCATTTATCTTTCAGTATAGTCATTTAATTTAATTTTGAAATTTTAGGGTTCTTCACGATTTCTGGTAAATTAGTTAGATGTAGTTAATGATAGTTCATGTTAGTTACATATTTAGAATCGTGAGTGAATTTAGAGCAAGTTTCATGTTTACATCATTGCAAATGGTTGAGAAACGAGTGAGTTCAGAAATTCAAAATCATGGAGCTTGAGGTTGAAGACGAAGATGGTGGTGGCGCGCAAATTTGAATTCTCAGGGGAGAGTTTATTTTATTTTGAATGGTATGCGTGTTATTAACGACTGAACAACTTGCCCTAGTGGCCACACATGCGCTCTTAGTCTCCTCATGCCACAAGTCTGGGGTTCGAATCCCCCTCGCCCCAGACTTTTTGTTCCTTTTATTTTTTCATGGTTTTACTACTTGTTTGAAAATATAATGAATTGAATGCAAGTTACTAACACTGAGCGCGTGCTGGCCCAGTGGTTTGGTTTTGGGTATGTGACCTAAAGGGCGTGAGTTCAACCCCTCTAGGTGACAAAATCATATTTTTTATCACTTTTCACACTAAATTTCTTCACAACTTCACACAATTATTTAACCTATCAAATTAAATCATTTTCACTTCATTTTTCACACACTTGTTATTTAATATACCTATTTTATGTATAATAAAAAAAAATCATAAAAATATTATTTAATTCATATATTTTTATTAGGTATAAAATAGTATGTTTTAAGTGTTTTATTAAATACTTTAAATATATGTTTCCATTTTGTTTTAACCTAATTATTTGTGTGAATAATTTTATGATAAAACCCTAATTGTTTAGGTCTTAATTAAGTAAAAATCTTTATTTTTACTTTAATTAAGTTGACTTTTTTCAATTCTCAAAACTGTTTTCAATCTCTGATTAAATCAAATGATTAAGGTTTTTAAACAACAAAACCTCATATCATTCCAAATCATTTTCAAATTTCTGTTATAACCAGTACTGTAAAGTACTGGGCCTCTAATAGAGTGTAAGTCCCAAAAACCTTCTCTTCTTAGCTTGTTTTCAAAACTGTATTTTCAAAATCTTCTTTCTGTTTTCAAAACATTCTTCTGGTATTTGAAGGGCATTATTCCCGGTGAAACTCTTCAGATACCTATGTGACCTTTGTCCATCTTCACTTCTTCTGTTTTCAAAAACCATTAACTGTTTATCATATATATTCAACTGTTATCAACAAAACAACAAAAATACTGTTGAGGCTCTGTACATACTTCTTCAATGGCCTCCACTCCATCCAGGTTAGGCTTTACAAGCTTTCAATTTACAGTCTTTATTTAAATTACTGTCAAATATAAACTATGCATATATTAGTTTAGAACTGTGTTTGAGTATAAACCTTAGGACAGTTAAACTATATATATATTATAGGAATATGGCCTAGGATTGAGAATGTCTTCCCGGTGAAGGCTCTTTCCTAATTAGAGATCTGTAGTTCAAACCCCCAAGATGAATTATTCCCGGTGAAACATCTTGGCAAAAAACCTTAGAATCCAAAAATAATAGGACACATCCACCCAAAGAGGAATTATTCCCGGTGAAACCTCTTACCCATTTGCTTAGAGCCAAAATAAGTTCAAAACTACATAGCTTTCTCTTGTGCTATAACAAGGACCCTCGACTAGCCTCCTCTTGGGCTTTGTACAAGGACCCACAGGCTTCTTAAAAGCATTTCCAGCTTCCTCTTGAGCTTGTATACAAGGACCCATCAGGTTTCTTATAAACATAGGAACAGGTCTTTAGTCACCTTTTAGCCTACCCTGGTGAGTTTCTTCCAATTTAAACCAGACTTTTAAACAAGCTAAGTTTGTCTCAATTTTGCATTGAGTACACCTTTTGGAATGAGAGACATGGACAGTCTCTGTCACCCTTATCTTCATCAATCTTCCTTAGCAGAGTCTAGGATCCATGTTTGATCATCCTCAGCATTGAGTCAGCCTTCATCTTGGGCTTTAAACAAGAAGTCTCCACTAGATAATCTTTCTGCCATTCATTTAACTTAAAAATCCCTGGAAAGGGTTAGCCTCCAACATCTGTCTATCAATCCATCATTTCAATAAAATCCCTGGAAAGGGTTAGCCTCCAACATCTGTCTAAAATAAAATCCCTGGAAAGGGTTAGCTTCCACACATTCCTTCATTCTAAAATGTCAAAACCCCTGGAAAGGGTTAGCCTCCAAAATTAAATCAATAAATAATTTCATTCTCTTAGGAGATAATTTCCCCAAAGAGTCAAAATCCCTGGAAAGGGTCAGCCTCCAAAAAACATGATAAAGTCAGTCTTTTAACAGACAAATTCACCAGCTGAGTCAAAATCCCTGGAAAGGGTTGGCTACCAAAGAAAAACAGTCTTTTAATAAATAAAACCTCTTCAGTAGAGTCAAAACCAACAAAAACAGTTAGCCTCAACCTTGGGCTTCATACAAGGCACCCAAACAATAAAACTCCCCTGTCAACAGTTAGCCTCAACCTCGGGCATTGTACAAGGCAGATAATAGAGTCTCCCCAGTGAGTCCTTCATCACTCAGTAGCCACAACCTTGGGCTTTGTACAAGGCAGATAAACCATATCTTTCATGTGTCAAAGATTCCTAACACTTAGGATCTTTCCCCATATAGTCATCCATACTCAATTCATTTAAGAGTCCGCCACAACCTTGGGCTTTGTACAAGGCAGAAAATAATGTTTTTCATAGCTAGAGTCAGCCACAACCTTGGGCTTTGTACAAGGCACATAAAATAGAGTCATTCATTCAATTATCCTACAGTTAGCCACAACCTTGGGCTTTGTACAAGGCACACAAATAAGAGTCTCCTCTAAGTAGAGTCAGCCTCAATTCTGGGCTTTGTACAGAACACTAAAATACCCTGTAATTAATCCCCAATGGAGTCATCTCCCAGAGTCAATAATATCAATTAATCAATCAAAAAGCCTCAAGCTTGGGCCTCATACAAGCCAGCTAAAGTCAAATCTTTTATACAGTAGATAGACATAGCTTATCTCCATAGAGAGATATTTTTACTACTCTACCACATTCAAACAAACAAACATTTCAATTTCAATTTCAATCAAAGTCTCCCATTTAGGACTCTGAAAGACATGCTCTGGCACATCCCCAGACTTGTACACTTTCCCTAATTTGGACGAGCATCTTTCTTTCATTTAAGAGGCATCTGACTGGCATACTTGCACACACAAGTAAGGTCCCCCTCTTGAATGAAATGAATCCAGTTATTCTGTCACTCTTTCAAAATGTTTGTGGTAGAATAGTACTAATACCTCTCTGTAGGGATAATTTCATGTCTCTTTACTATAAACAGAGATTTAATTCCAAGCTTCAACCTTGAGCTTCAAGCAAGGCACCCAAAAACATTAATTTCCCTAGTTAGTTCCCCGAACTACATTAAGCTCTGACTTCCACTAGGGATATGTAGGCATGAGGTTCACAAGGAATCTCAGCGAGCTAATAAAATACCAAAAATAGTCAGTTTGTCTGTCTGTCTGTCTTTTAAAATCAATTCAATTCCTTCTCCTAACACAAAGGAGAAACTTTCCCAATCATTAGCAGCAAACACAAACACAATGATACAGAGAAGGTTCCTGTAGAGTACTACAGATATGTAGGGTGTTTAAACACTTCCCTATGTATAACCGACCTCCCGGACTCCAGAATTTCTAGTCTAGGTGAAATCCCCACACTTAGCAAACTCCTAGGGTTTAGTTGAGATCTTTTTTTCCCTTTCCTACTCGTAGGACCAATAAGAAAGTTCGTGTGATATCGTAGGAAGAACTGAAATAAAATTCATCCCACCACGGGCGCATTCTCCTTCCAAATTTCGCGTGAAGGGTTTAGCGTGCCGTCCTCCCAAGTGAAACGGGGAGGTAAAAGAAAACGACACCACAGAAAAATGGCGACTCTGCTGGGGATATAAGTGTTAAAAACCTTGGTTTTTCATCCAAACCAATGGTTGACCTGTTGCTGGTCCAGCCCCAATGAGGAATTAGGGATGCCAAATTCCCCCTCAAACAAGAGAGGTCCTGCCTAACCTCTGTGTCATATCATGTGTTTGTTGCATATATATTTGTTTATTTTGTTTATTCTGTATCGGGAAAGGGCTTGATTCCCCCTTGTGGTGAGAAATCCTATACCCGGATTTGAGTGCAACATAAGATAGGATGGAGGATGTCTTCCCGGTGAAGGCCCTCTAATCTTGGTTTCCAAGTCTACTCTTGGGATTTGCCTGGCTGGTTGTGATTAACTGCGCCACTGCATTCCGAGACTGATTTGTACCAGGAGGACCTAGAAACACATTAACCCCACTTAAAGCCTTTTTAGGACGTAGAGCGGTGATTACGGAAGTAATTGTCACGCAGATACTACACTCAGAGAAAACTCTCTTATAGATACCAATCAACGTATCTTTAAGGTTGAGCGAAAACTCTGAGACCCCTAGAACCCGTTCTACAGGTACAAAAATCCTTAACCTTAGTTTACCATTGGGGCGGGAGACTGCGTTTTGACTTCATGACCACTATACCCTTCAACGCCATGTTTGTTTAAAACTCTTGTGTGTGCATTCATGCATTCATGCATCATTCATTAATAAACAATTAAAAACAAAAAGAGTCTTTTTCAAGTCGTTTTTCAAGGAAACTAAATAACGAACGTTTTGAACTTCATAGAAAGAGAGAAACGGAGAAGGGACTTAAGGATCTATACTATGGATTATGGGAGAAAGAGAGCTAGGAAATACACCTTCAAGATTCCCCAGGTCGAGGAACTGGGAAAGCTCGGAAAACTGGTGGTCAACCCCCAGGCTTTCAAGGAGAAGTATGGAAAACTTCTGCCTTTGCTCAATACCAACATGGTAGATGGGATCCTTCCCACCTTGGTACAGTTTTACGATCCAACGTATCACTGCTTCACCTTTCCAGATTATCAGCTCATGCCTACGTTAGAGGAGTACTCTCGTCTGATTGGAATACCCGTGTACGCGCAAGATCCGTACTCCGGTTTGGAAAAGAATCCTGACGACATTATCATTGCTGCAACTACTCCTTTGAACGTAGTCGACATCAGAACTCATATGGTGAGTAGAGGAGGAATTCAAGGATTGCCCTCCAAATTCCTGTTCGATCAAGCTCGGTACTTCGTCAGCATCCAAGATATGAGCGCTTTTGAGGAAATCTTGGCTTTGCTTATCTACGGATTGTTTTTGTTTCCTAACATTAACGATTTCGTCGACATCAATGCAATTAAGATCTTCTTAATTGGAAATCCAGTTCCAACCTTGCTTGCGGATGCTTATCACTCTGTGCATTCAAGAAACCTGCAGCGAGGAGGATTAATCACATGCTGCGTACCGTTGTTATACGAATGGTTCATTTCGCACCTGCCAAAGTCTAGCACTTTCTGGAACATGAGGGATGGCCTTTACTGGTCACAGAAAATCATGTCTCTCACTCATACAGACATTGATTGGTGTAGTCCTGACAACGACGAAACCAAGATCATCTTCAGTTGCGGAAGTTTCCCCAACATACCCCTTATTGGAACTAAGGGAGGAATTAGTTACAATCCAGCTTTAGCCCGTCGTCAATACGGCTATCCCATGAAAAACATTCCAAGTAACATCCAATTGGAGGGTCTGTTCTTTAAGAACATCGACGATCATGGCAACATGCTGAAGAAGGAAATTGTCCAAGCCTGGCGTCTTATTCACAGTAAAGGGAGAAGATTGTTAGGAAAACATCTTTGCATCTCCCTGGATCCTTACCTTCAATGGGTACGCGTCAGAGCATTCAAGCTCAGGATGCCATATCAACATCAAGAACCTATTCCCTTAAGGGAACCAATTTACCTTTTCTCCACCGATGTTGAAAAACTGCAAGCGGCATTAAACAAGGTATGCCAAGAAAGGAATGCTTGGAGGAACAAGTATCGAATTGTCAACACGGAAAATGTTGAAATTCAAAACATCCTAAGAAGGAAGGATGAGTTACTTGAAGTACTCGATCGACAAGTGACACAAACGTCACTTTCTCATCATATCCCTCCTGCTTCCTGGATCATCGATCAGCTCACGTCAGAGAACGCTCAGCTCAAGAAACAGAAGAAGATGTTAGAACGTGAAGTCAGCTCTTCATCAAAGTTTTAGAGTCCTTTCTCTCAGTTTCTCTGTATTTCCATTTCCAAAGTGTGTAAAAACGGCGTTTTCGCTTAATTAATAAAAGTTTGATGTTTCATAACGTAATTATGGTGTTTCCTTGAAAAATAATAACTTAATTGCATATCATACATCGCTTTAGTCGTACGCACTGACACGAGAATTGTCGCGGATCTAATAGTCACTTTCCTTTCTCCAGAAAGAGAGGAGGAGAAGGAGGTGAACCAAGACTTTCAAGCTGTCTCATCCATACAACACTCGTTCAAGTCGCAAGAAAAGAATGGAAGACTTTGAGCAAGAGAATGAAGAACTCAGAGAAGAGATTAATACTCTCAAAGGTACTGTTGAAAGGCTCAATAGTATGGTAGAAGCCCTGGTAGTTGCGCAGAATCGACCAACGCCAGAAGAACCACAAAGGACTGTGGTTTCCGAGATTGTTTCTACTCCTATTCCTCAGTATACCATGCCGCCTGATCGACCTTGGGGCATGCCGTATAACTTTACTCCAGAAGGGTACATACCTCCAGCTTCTGAAGCTCCAAAAGTCACCATGGATATGCGTCCACCAGAGGGTTACAAACCTCTGGAAATTGAAGTTCCAAGAGCAACGGCAATGGGTTTCGCACAACAGAATGCTGAGATTCCAAGATCTGCTGTCATGGCTTCTCCACAGCCCATTATGCATACTTTTCCCCCGCAAGGCGGACAAGTATATCATCACGCTCCAAGTGAGGACGCTGGCGTGTATGAAAGATTGGACGAGTTCCAGGAACAGTTTCTGCAAATGCAGAAGGAACTCAAGACTCTCCGAGGACAAGATCTATTTGGAAAGAATGCTGCAGACCTCTGTCTGGTTCCAAATGTTAAGATTCCTCACAAATTCAAAGTACCAGAATTCGAGAAGTATAAAGGGAATTCATGCCCACAAAGTCATCTTGTGATGTACGCTCGAAGAATGTCAACTCAGACTGATAATCAACAATTACTCATTCATTATTTTCAAGACAGCCTGACTGGTGCTGCACTCAAATGGTACATGAACTTGGACAGTTCAGAGATTCGTACTTTTCGAGACCTCGGAGAGGCCTTTGTCAAACAATATAAATACAATCTGGATATGGCTCCCGACAGAGATCAACTCCGGGCCATGACTCAAAAGGATAGAGAAAGCTTCAAGGAATACGCTCAGAGATGGCGTGAAGTTGCTGCTCAAATTTGTCCACCACTTGAAGAGAAAGAAATGACAAAAATCTATCTCAAAACTTTGAGTCCATTTTACTACGGACGAATGGTTGCAAGTGCACCAAGTGACTTTACTGAGATGGTAAACATGGGTGTACGTTTAGAAGAAGCAGTTCGGGAGGGACGCCTGAACAAAGAACCAGAATCTTCTGTTGGTCCAAGGAAGTATGGAAGTTCTTTCCAGAAGAAAAAGGATCAAGATGTCAGCAATGTCTTGCACAAAATCAAGAAGAAATTCCAACCTCAAGTTGCAACAATAACTCCGGTTGTTAACTCAGCGCCAGCTTATCAACCTCAGGTTTCGCAACAACAAACTCAACAAAGGTCGCAGCAACCTCAGCAGCAGGTTCGACCTCCAAACTACAACAATCGGGCTCCAAGGTATCCTGCCTTTGACCCCGTACCAATGCCGTATGCAGAATTGTTTCCAACATTACTGGCAAAAGGACTCATTCAGACAAGAAGTCCTCCAAATCCTACAAACAGTTCCTCACCATGGTACAAGGCTGACCAATCTTGTCCCTATCATCAGGGGGCACCAGGTCACAATATTGAGAACTGTTTCTCTTTCAAGATTGACGTCCAACGATTAGTGAAGAGCGGAATGCTATCCTTCAAAGATACTAATCCAAACGTCCAAGCAAATCCTTTGCCGCAGCATAAAGAAGCTTCAGTAAATCTGGTAGATCAGCACCCCAACGTCATTCAAATCTACGACATTCGTCAGATAGGGGAAAATCTTGTCAGGATGCACGCTAAACAAGCTGGGTACGGTCATGTACCACCTCACAACTACTTCACATGTGAAATTTGTCCAAAGAATAATCAAGGATGTGCCGTAGTTCAAGCTGCATTACAAGAACAAATGGACTTAGGATGGATTCAACATATCCGAGTCAGAACTGAACATGACATCAACATGGTTCAAGGATGTCCAGGAGAATACAAAATCTACAAAGTTGAAGACCTTGAAGGATCGGTAGTCAGGTTCCACAAAACTTTAAATGGACTTGCCTACTTTGGAACAGATTTCCACGCTTACAGTAGATGCAGAATCTGTCGAAGAGATTCACAAGGATGTTTACGTGTTCGCAACGATATTCAAAAGCTGATGGATGACAATACCATTACTGTTCTTGCCAACAGAGAAGATGATGAAGTTTTTACCGTATCTCCTCAAATTAATCAAGTTGAACCTATGCAAGTTAAGTATGATAGCAGGAAAACAGCAGTTGCACCGCTAGTCATCTACTTACCAGGTCCTGTACCGTATGAGTCCAGCAAGGCTATACCATACAAGTACAATGCTACATTCATTGAAAATGGTAAGGAAATACCGTTACCGTCTGTTGTCAACATTGCTGATGTTAGTCGAGTCACCAGAAGTGGACGAGTCTTCAACAGAACAACAGAAAATGTGGAGAAACCTTCGGAGGAAGTACCACATAAGCAAGACAATCTTCCGACCAATGCTGTTCAAGCGAAAGAAAATGATGAGATCTTGAAGTTAATCCAGAGGAGTGAATACAACATTGTAGATCAATTACTACATACTCCGTCTAGGATTTCTGTTCTTTCCCTGCTATTGAGTTCTGAAGCTCATAGGGAAGCTCTACAGAAAGTTTTGGAACAAGCTTTCGTAGAACCAAGTGTTACAATAAGCCAATTCAACAACATCGTTGCCAACATCTCTGCGGGAACTAGCCTAAGTTTCTGTGACGAAGATCTTCCTGAAGAAGGAGTGGACCACAATCTTCCACTTCACATCTCAGTTGGCTGCATGGGTGATACACTCACAGGAGTCCTAATAGACAATGGATCCTCTCTCAACGTCATGCCTAAATCAACATTATCAAGATTATCTTCGAAGATTACCCTCTAAGAAAAAGTCATGTCATCGTCAAAGCCTTTGATGGATCAAGGAAGTCAGTTTTCGGAGAAGTAGATCTTCCCATAACTATTGGACCTCAGACGTTCAAAATCACTTTCCAAGTTATGGATATTCCAGCACAATACAGTTGTTTGCTAGGTCGCCCATGGATTCATGAGGCTGGGGCAATTACTTCAACACTTCATCAGAAACTGAAGTTCATAAAGAATGACAAATTGGTAACCGTATGTGGAGAACGAGCTCTGATCGTCAGCAACCTGTCATCATTCTCCGACATAGAACCAAAAGAAGTTGTTGGAACTAAATTCCAAGCACTTTCCTTAGACAAAGGAAAGGAGAAAGCAGCGTCTATCTCTTCATACAAAGATGCAATCCAAGTTGTAAAGGATGGCACTACCAGTGGTTGGGGGCACATTAATATTCCTACCAACAACAAGAACAGAACGGGAATTGGATTCTTTCCAACATCATCAAAAGCTATCCCAGGGATTGAGGTAGTTCTCCCTATTCAAGAAACTTTCTGCAGTGGAGGTTTTCTTCAACCTGTTCAACAAACAGTCAATACCATCGGTACGGAAAACACCGATGAAGAGGAATGGTTATCCTATCTTAACAGAGCAGGATATATCTCCCTATCAGAGTCTGATCCACCTTGCTGTTATCCAACTGAGGGATCTGAAAGTAAGACTCAACCAAGCAGTGATGAAGTTACTGACAGCTTCACCACCAGAAGTCATGGTTCATCAGAAGAAGTTCCTCCTATCCCCGAAGAGACTTGGGATACATTAGGAGAACCAAGCGGAAAATTCGACTACATGGTGAAATACTCCGCTCCTGAAAGTTCAAGAATCTCTCTTGAAGATATTGTTCCAACTGGATGGAACAGTGATTTTGAGTACCTCTCTCAGCCAAAAGAGATGTATAACCCTTGCTATTTCATCATCTACTGGTGAAGTCATCATTGAGGATTATATCCCCAAGTCACCTTCCGAGGCTAAGGATCTAGAGTTCACATATCTAGTCAATGCCATCTTGGGAGAAGAGCAAGACCAAAATACAGAAGAGGATGATCTCGAAAGTGTCTCCGACAACGAGTCTCTCCATTCAGAAGATTGGAAGTTTCCTCAAAAGAAAAACCGACATACTCCACTCGGAAATGGGTATGCTCACACCGCTCAGTCTGCTGAAGTAGAAGAAGATCGTCTGAGTGTTGCAAAGACAGTGGTTGGTAAATCAAGACCTACCACAGGCCAGCTTAAGCCTAAGGTTCCAGATTACTTAGTGCACAATGGGGTTCGCCACTATTGGACAGCTGTTGAAGTTTCAACTGTTGTTCGCACTCCTAAGTAGGAACTTTCACCGTTTATTTTGTCCTCTCACCATAGCCCAGGGTGAAGAGATGTTTCATAGGGCTTTGCATTTTACTATTTCTTAGTCAAATGTCCCTCTTTGCTTCGCCCAAAGCAATAGAGTTTTGTTTTATAGGGTCTTTGTTTCAAGAAATGACTGTCCATAAATAAAAATGTCATTCAGTTCCTTCGTTTAGTTTTTCCTTTTCTTTTTTCGGAAATTGGTAATCCTAAAAAACACCCTTAAAAAAAAAAAACATCAAAATTATTAACTGCATACACCGAGTCTTCCCTCGTTGTCTAAATAAAACTTATCACACATATGCAGATTAATCATAAAATACCCCGTTGAAACGTGCGACCGTATGACTTCTCCAAGCTTTGAGTTTCCTGTATTCGAGGCAGAGGAAGAAGAAGACGAAGAAATATCAAAGGAAATTTCACGGTTACTTCAACAAAAGGAAGAGGCCATTCAGCCATACAATGAGCCTCTAGAGATCATTAACCTTGGTTCCGATGGAAACAGAAGAGAGGTTAAGATTGGAGCTTCGCTCAGTTCAGAGATCAGAGAGAGTTTGATACAGCTACTCAAAGAATTCTCAGATGTCTTCGCTTGGTCTTATCAAGATATGCCAGGGTTGGATACCAGTATAGTGGAGCATCACTTGCCGTTAAAAGCAGAATGCCCTCCGGTCAAGCAAAAATTGAGAAGAACTCATCCGGAGATGGCCATGAAAATCAAAGAGGAAGTTCAAAAGCAGATCAACGCAGGTTTCCTCGTCACTTCAGAATACCCTCAGTGGTTAGCTAACATTGTTCCCGTTCCTAAGAAAGACGGAAAAGTCCGCATGTGCGTCGACTACAGAGATTTGAACAAAGCTAGCCCTAAGGATGATTTTCCTTTACCACATATTGATATGTTGGTAGACAGTACAGCAAAATCCAAAGTTTTCTCATTCATGGACGGATTTTCAGGATACAACCAAATCAAAATGGCACCTGAAGACATGGAAAAAACAGCTTTCATCACCCCCTGGGGCACGTTCTGCTATCGTGTTATGCCTTTTGGACTAAAGAACGCAGGGGCAACTTATCAAAGGGCCATGACTACGCTTTTCCACGACATGATGCATAAGGAAGTGGAAGTCTATGTGGACGACATGATTGCCAAATCAGAAAATGAAGAAGATCACATACAGAATCTGACAAAGTTATTTCAACGCTTACGGAAGTTTCAGCTTCGCCTGAACCCCAACAAGTGTACCTTTGGTGTCTATTCAGGAAAACTCCTTGGTTTCATTGTCAGCAAACGAGGAATTGAAGTAGATCCAGACAAAGTCAAGGCAATTCAAGAAATGCCTTCACCCAGAACCGAGAAACAAGTTAGAGGATTTCTTGGACGTCTGAATTACATCTCGAGATTCATATATCTCATGACTGCAACTTGCGCTCCTATTTTCAAACTTCTACGGAAAAATCAAAGTTGCGTCTGGACAGACGATTGTCAGAAAGCGTTCGACAGCATTAAGGAATATCTGCTCGAACCACCCATCTTGTCTCCTCCAGTGGAAGGAAGACCTTTGATAATGTACTTAACCGTCTTAGAAGACTCCATGGGTTGTGTCCTTGGACAGCAAGACGAGACAAAGAGAAAAGAGCATGCCATTTACTACCTGAGCAAGAAATTCACTGACTGTGAATCCCGCTACTCCATGCTCGAGAAGACGTGTTGTGCTTTGGCCTGGGCTGCCAAGCGTCTCCGCCAGTACATGATTCGACATACTACTTGTTTGATCTCTCATATGGATCCAATCAAGTACATCTTTGAGAAGCCTGCTTTAACCGGGAGAATTGCCCGTTGGCAGATGTTGTTATCAGAATATGACATTGAGTATCACGCACAGAAAGCCGTGAAAGGAAGCATTCTAGCTGAGCACCTGGCTCACCACCCACTCAATGGTCACGAATCAACCAGTTTCGATTTTCCGGACGAGGACGTCATGTACCTCAAGATGAAAGATTACGACGAGCCGCTACCAGACGAAGGACCTGAGATAGGATCCCAGTGGGGCTTAATCTTTGACGGAGCTGTCAATGCTTATGGACGAGGAATTGGGGCAATCATTGTTACACCTCAGGGTACCCATATTCCATTTACTGCCAGATTAACTTTCAAATGCACAAACAATGAGGCCGAATATGAAGCTTGCATCATGGGTCTCGAAGAAGCCATGGATCTAAGAATCAAACACTTGGATGTATATGGAGATTCTGCTTTGGTCATCAATCAAATCAAAGGAGAATGGGAAACACGCCAACCAGGGCTAATTCCTTACAAAGACTACGCAAGAAGATTGTTACCATTCTTCGACAGGGTAGATTTTCATCACATTCCTCGTGAAGAAAACAACTTGGCTGATGCATTAGCCACACTCTCTTCCATGATTAGGATAAATCATTGGAATGACATTCCTCGGATCGATGTTATGCGCCTGGATAGGCCCGCTCATGTGTTCACAGTAGAAGCAATCATCGACGACAAACCGTGGTACTACGACATCAAGAACTTTCTTCAAAAGCAAGAGTACCCTCTTGGGGCGTCAAAGAAAGATAGAAAGACTTTGAGAAAGTTAGCTTGTAGATTCTTCCTGAATGAAGATGTTCTGTACAAGAGAAACTTCGACATGGTTCTGCTCAGATGCGTTGACAGAAAAGAAGCAGAAGTACTCATGAGAGAAATACATGAAGGTTCCTTTGGTACTCACACCAATGGACATACCATGACAAGGAAAATACTGAGAGCAGGATATTATTGGCTGACAATGGAGTCAGATTGTTACCAGTACGCAAAGAGGTGTCACAAATGCCAGATCTACGCCGATAGAATTCATGTGCCACCATCTCTGCTCAACATACTCTCTTCCCCTTGGCCTTTCTCCATGTGGGGAATCGACATGATTGGAATGATCGAACCAAAAGCGTCCAACGGACATCGCTTCATCTTGGTAGCCATAGACTATTTCACCAAATGGGTTGAAGCAGCTTCATATGCAAACGTTACAAGACAAGTTGTCGTCAGGTTTATCAAGAATCACATCATCTGTCGCTACGGCATTCCTAGCAAGATAATCACTGACAATGGGTCAAATTTGAATAACAAAATGATGAAGGAACTTTGTGAAGAATTCAAGATCGAACATCACAACTCATCTCCTTACAGACCAAAGATGAATGGAGCTGTAGAAGCAGCTAACAAAAACATCAAGAAAATCATTCAGAAGATGGTCATTACTTACAAAGATTGGCATGAAATGCTCCCGTTTGCTCTTCACGGTTACCGTACATCAGTACGTACTTCGACTGGGGCAACTCCTTTCTCCCTTGTATATGGCATGGAGGCAGTCCTACCTATAGAGGTTGAGATTCCATCAATGAGAGTTTTGATGGAGGCAAAATTAACAGAAGCCGAGTGGTGTCAAAGCAGATTCGATGAATTGAACTTAATCGAAGAAAAGCGCATGACAGCTTTATGCCACGGACAGCTATACCAACAAAGAATGAAGAAAGCTTTCGACAAAAAGGTTCGACTTCGCACAATCAAAGAAGGCGACCTTGTACTAAAAAAGATTCAATCTTTTCTCACAGATTCGAGAGGGAAATGGACTCCCAATTATGACGGCCCCTACGTGGTCAAGAGAGCTTTCTCAGGAGGAGCCTTAATACTCACGACTATGGATGGAGAAGAATTCACCCGTCCTGTGAACGTCGACGCAGTCAAGAAATACTTCGCCTAAATAATTAAAATAACAGCTCGCTAAGTTGAAAACTCGCAAAGAGCGACTTAGGCAAAAAAGAGCGTCTCGGTGAATCGAAAACCCGAAAGGGCGATTCAGGCAAAAGTTAGAGACATAAAAAAATAAGTAATCAATCCCGGTAAACTTAAAACCCGAAAGGGGTAGTTTACGCAAAAGTTAGGGATATATGGCAAGTAACTGTGTTCAGGACAAACTTGATCATTCAAAATCCATAGCGGAGTGTTCATTAGCAGTAGGTCATCTTCTACGAAGCGCGAATACAGCGCAACTCGGAGTGGAAGGGAAAGATAACGATCGTCACGTTTCATCGTAGCCCTTTTCCCAAAAATTACCAATTTCCAACTTTGTAAATACTCCATGGAATCAAGCATTTGGCTGATTACCATTCCATATATAATAATTTGAGCCTTGTGCTTTTCCTTTGCAATCTAGTCTTATTCAGTTTCTTGAAATGCATTTTAAATTTAAACAGTCAATTTCTTGAAACAAATGTTTTCATAAAATAAAAATGAATTTACTTACAAAAATAAGGGTGAAATTTCTTTCTGAGGTTTGCAAACAGTAGGAAGAATGCGAACAGTTGCTCCGAGAACGGTTGAGACTCCGGGAACCAAGATTTCCCCATGAGGTCGCTTTGCGAACATCTCCCGATGACGGATCTTCACTTCAATTCATATTATTTACTTCGGACAGCGGACAACTGGTAACCAGATATTCCCAACAGAGTTCGAACTCCAAGAAGAGGACATCTTCTGATCAACAAGAATTCAAGTCGTATCCTTAGGATTTTACATCCGCGACAATTCTATTCACATTCACTTTACATTTTATAATTGTCATAATATTCATGCATACATTACATTACAACTGCATAGTCGAATTAGGCTTTTAATCATGAGAATGCCCGAGTCACGAGGGCATGAACTCAAGTTTCCCCTGCAAGTCCTGGAGAAACTTTTTCCTTCAAGACAACGATCCATGTAGAGAGGTTTCCCCAAGCAAGTCAATAAATGGTGGTCTCCCTCAAAGAGATAGTTTGTTCACTTTTGGAATCCCTCAACTGAGAATCTCCTGCAGAGCAACGCTCGACAATCTTCTTCAGATAAGATAGTCTGCTTCACATTTTGGAATTCCCTACAGGTTTGGTATTTCCCCAGCAGGGTCAAGTGATGCCACTTCTTGTCAAAAAAAAAAAAAAAAAAAATTCAGAATCTCCCAGCAGATCGACAAATGATTCCCCAACAGAATCAGTGAATGGTAGTCTTCATCCAGAAGATAGTTCATGATCCCCAACAAAGTCAGCAAATGGCAGTCTCTTTCAGCAGAAGACAGTTTGCTCACTTTCTATCACAACAAAGTCAGCAAATGGCAGTCTCTTTCAGCAGAAGACAGTTTGCTCACTTTCTATCACAACAAAGTCAGCAAATGGCAGTCTCTTTCAGCAGAAGACAGTTTGCTCACTTTCTATCATAACAAAGTCAGCAAATGGCAGTCTCTTTCAGCAGAAGACAGTTTGCTCACTTTCTATCACAACAAAGTCAGCAAATGGCAGTCTCTTTCAGCAGAAGACAGTTTGCTCACTTTCTATCATAACAAAGTCAGCAAATGGCAGTCTCTTTCAGCAGAAGACAGTTTGCTCACTTTCTTTCATGACAGGGTCGACAAATGGCAGTCTCTCCCAGTAGAAGACAGTTTGCTCCCCTAGCAATTGGCAAATGGCAGTCTTTTCCCAAGAAAAGACAGTTTGTCTGCTAAATACTCAAGAGATCGACAAAGGGCAGTTTCTTCAAACAGTTTGTCTGTTTCCGGGATGCTTAACTCCCCACAGAGTCGAGGAATGGCAGTTTTCCTCTTAGGAAAATAGTTCGTTGATTCCCCAGGCATCAGTTGACGAATGGCAGTCTTCACCCCGAAAACAGTTCGTCCGCCTTCAAACAAAGTCATTAGCCCCTCAAAAGATCATGAGGCCATATGACATTCTTTCAAAGACGTCAAGTCAAAAGGAAAGATGGTGAAGTTTCTTTATTACCGTCAAATGGCATCTTACCTCCAAGCGCTGGTAAGAAGTTTGATGAGGAAACAGACCTTTGGAGATTTTCTCTTTATCTGGGATATTGTCCAAACGCAACTAAGACCAGTTTCGAGATTTGGACATCCGGAACGAGAGGAGGTTGTTTACCTTTTTCTAAGTATCAACACTTAGTTAAAGAAGATGGATTGCGCATCCTACATTGCCATCCATTCTCCAGAATCCACATCAAGTATTTCTACAGGAGTTTGTCTCCTCATCCCCCGCCAAGTGCGACAACGGGATCAAATCATGCAAAGATTTTATCAATTACAACATCTCAGGAGCGCCCAAAATTCGGGCATTCTTTGATATTTAAGTCTCTTTTACGCAGGAGAGATCGAGATCTCAATCTCTCTCCCTCCAGATAAAAGAAACTTAAATAGGGGCATCTGTCATACCCTAATTTTTGACCCCCCTGAGATGACATATCTTCAGGATTTTTCATCAGGTCAAGACAAGTACCCAGAGCAGTCATTTCTCCATCTGGTACCTAATCGAGGATGCTCAAAGACAAGAAAGCTCAGGCAAAGGATCAATCAATACAAAGACTAGTCTCTAATACAATCATGGGGCTCAAAAAACTTCACTTTTCTCATCTATGATTGATTAGACATCCAGTCATATGAGTACAGGTTTACTCAGGTCACCAGACTAGGGTTTTGAGCCTATCAAGGACTGAAATCAGGGATCACATTTGGGAAACCCTAAAAAGCCCCAGGGAACCATTCAAAGACATCAATCATCTTCAAATAACTCATATGACAAGATCTACTGGACATCACACTTCAATTCAAAGTCTACAGTCATTATTTTCACATGGTCGACAAATTAGGGTTTTGACCTAATTCACCAAGATGGTTGACTTTTAATCAGGGCATGAATCCAAAACTCAAGACATGATTCAAGGATCTCTACTACCTCCATATAATCCATTTATATCATCCATTTGGGGAGAAGATCTTATTTCTACACAAAAGCCCAAAAATTCACTTTGTCAGGAAAAAGTCAACTGTGAAGGATCATCATTGACTTTTAAGGTTTTTGGTCAAAAA
>NC_081182.1:166041591-166091167 GCF_029867415.1 Vicia villosa
CTGAAACTAATAGCACTAATTGCTATCAATTTACATCAGGCATAAAACACATTCCCAGTAGTCCTAGCAGCTCTCAAATGCTTCAAATTTTAATGGCCTTGTCATGATATCTGGTATTTGATGCTGAGAATTGCAATGATCTAGCTCTAATGTTCCATCTTTTATAAGATCACGAAGGAAGTAGAAAACGTCAATATGTTTACTTCGACCGTGCAACACCGGGCTCTTTGAAAGCTTTATTGTTGAGCTGTTATCACAGTACACAATGGTGCTTCCATGTTGAGCATGACCAAGTTTCTCAAGAATTCTTCGCATCCAACCACCTTGACAAGCACAAGAGGTTGCTGCAATAAATTATGCTTCAGTGGTAGATAAAGTCACCACTGGTTGTTTTTTAGAAGACCATGAGACAACACCTGAACTAAGCAAGAAAACATATCCAGAAGTACTCTTTCAATCATCCAAATCACCTGCATAATCACTATCTGTGTAGGCCTCAAACTTTAAAATTCCATACCTCTTATACATAATTCCCAAATTTATTGTACCATTGATATATCTGAGAATTCTTTTTATAGCCTGCATATGTAACTCAGTAGGACAGTTCATGAACCTGCTTATTAGGCTTAACACATACATTAGATCAGGTCTTATGGCTGCTAAATACATTAGAAAACCAACAATCTGCTTATATTTTGTAGCATCCACCTTCACACAATTTTCATCTTTAGTTAGCTTGCATCCAGGAGCAATATGGTTTCTTGACAAATTACTCTTCTCCATGCCAAACCTTTCAAACAATTCCAGAACATATTTTCTTTGACAAATAAAAATTCCTTCCTCATTTGGAATTACTTCAACTCCGAGAAAATAATGCATTTTACCAAGGTCTGTCATATTAAATTCCTTTTCCATAGATTTCTTAAACTCCTTAAACATATTCTCATCATTACGGGTAAATATTAAATCATCAACATAAAGACTAACAATGAGAATATTACCTTTTTCACTAAGCTTCACAAACAAAGTGTGCTCATATGGACATCTCTCGAACCCTTCCTTGGTGAAATAGGATTCAATGCGACTGTACCATGCTTGTGGTGCTTGTTTAAGACCATACAATGCCCTTTTTAATATGCACACCTTCAAATCGTCACCCTTTTCACATAACCTTATGGTTGATCAACAAAAACTTCTTCATTCAACTCTCAGTGCAAAAAAGTGCTTTTTTACATCTAGTTGGTACACATTCCATCTCTTTTGGGTAACAAGAGCAATTACCATTCAAATGGTATCCCATCTAGACACTGGTCCAAATACTTCAGTGTAGTCAAATCCATATTTTTTAGAATACCCTTTGGTCACAAGTCTAACCTTATACTTCTCAACCTCTCCATTCTCATTCAACTTTGTTTTAAATATCCATTTCAGCCCAATATTTTTGCACCTGTTGGTAGGTTAGTCAACTCCCAAATATTATTATTTTCTATTGCCTGTATCTTTTTATTCATTGCAGCCCTCCTTTTCTCACTTTTGATAGCTTCTTCAAGTGATGTTGGATCATTTTTTACAGTAAGCATCACAAGATTTTGTGCCTATTCTTTGTCAGAAAGTCCTTTACCACTCTCATAATCTTGCATCCATACTGGTGGTCTTCTCATTATTCCTTCTTCTTGAGCCTCTCCTTTTGATTGACTTGAAGAAGAGCCTATTTCTTATGCACCTTTTGTATTTCCATTTTCTTCTTCACTTTGAGGAGACTCGTGTTGTTCTTCTTCACTTTCTCCCAAATCTAGCATATTAAGTTTTAGCTTTTATGGATTTTGTTTCCCAAATTCAGCACTCATTTTCTTCAAAAATCACATATTATCGCAATGTGTTTGGTAGCTGGATCAAAGAGTCTATATGCTTTGGATTCATCACTTATCCCTAACATCACACACTGAAAGCTCTTGGCATCAAGCCTTTTTCTACTGGCTTCTGGTATGTGAACATGTGCATTACAACCAAAGACTTTAAAATAATGTACGGCTGGCTTGATGTCACTCCATGCTTCTTCCGGCGTCATATTTTTACGGCTAAGGTTGGGCTTCGATTGAGAATGTGAACTGACCAATTTACTGCCCCTACCCACAAGAACTTAGGAATACGTATTTCTGACAGCATGCATCTAACCATGTTCATAATGGTCCAGTTCTTTCTTTCGGCAACTCCATTTTGTTGAGGGGTAAATGCTGGTGTCAATTGTCTTTTAATGCCTTGTGAGCTGCAAAATGAATTGAATTCTTAAGAGGTGAATTATCCTCCCTTATCTGTTCGAAGACAATGAATTGAAGCCCCTATTTCTTTCTCATCCAAAATTTTAAAATTTTAAAATGACGCAAAAGCTTAAAACTTTTCTAATAATAATGACACTCAAATTTTTCTATTGTAATCATCTATGAAAGTAATCAAGTACCTTTTTCCACTGTTTCATGAAGATGTGATTGACCCACAAATGTCAGAGTGCACTAATTAGAGTTTTTGTGTAGCTCTCCATAAACTTTTCTTTGGTAGAGACTTCCTTTGTTGCTTACCTGTGACACATCCCTTACACAACTTGCATGGTGTTCTAATTTAAGGAAGCCCTGTTACCATCTTCTTAGATTGGAGGGTTTTCAGCCCCTTACAATTTATATGGCAATAACGACAATGCCAAAGACGTGTTTCATCTTCTGTGACAGTCTTGAAGCATGTTGGTATTTGAGACATTGGGTTTGCATGAAATGCAAACATTTTATTTGTTGACATATTCGTTTGCAAAAACAACCCTTCCTTTAAATGATAACAAGGACATTCTCCATTTCGAATCAACATAGAGACTCCCTTCTTTGTCAATTTCCCGATGCTAATCAGGTTATTGTTTAACTCAAGGACATAATATACATTTATGATTACTTGCATAATTCCATTAACATGCAGTCTAATATCACCTCTCCCAACTACTGCCATTTTGAAGCTGTTTCCAAGCTTGACAGATTGTTGATATTGTTCATCCATGTTTGTGAACCACTGTTTGTTACCTGTCATGTGCTTGTTGTATCCTGAGTAAAGAAACCACAGCTCTGCATTTCGAATCAACATAGAGACTCCCTTCTCTGTCAATTTCCCGATGCTAATCAGGTTATTGTTTAACTCAAGGACATAATATACATTTATGATTACTTGCATAATTCCATTAACATGCAGTCTAATATCACCTCTCCCAACTACTGCCATTTTGAAGTTGTTTCCAAGCTTGACAGATTGTTGATATTGTTCATCCATGTTTGTGAACCACAGTTTGTTACCTGTCACGTGCTTGTTGTATCCTGAGTAAAGAAACCACAACTCTGCATTGCTCTCGTCATCACGCTCAGCTAAAGTCAATTGTGGATTTTTCTTGGTCAACATGAACATTTCAAGTCACTTATCAAGATAATATGAGGTTTGATCAAGTTACATCAAGATTTGATTAAGTTACATCAAGAGAAATCAAGAAATCAAGAAAATCAAGGAAATTGTAATATTAGGGTTTTCAAAGTATTTCAAAGTATGGAAATTGACATGTTCATTTTAGTTAAGTTTCATGATTGTATCTTTCTCCTCAAAACTCAAAAAATGGCATTCAAGGGCTGAAATTGAAGATGGCACATGATACTACAATTTAATAGAAGGTTTCATGTCAAAATGAGTTTCTAAATGGTTTAAAAGTCAAGCCAAAGATGGATGTGCAAGTTGGTAAAATTGACCAAAACACTTAGAAATTTTTCCAAGTGTTTAGCAGTTGAAATTGGTGATTTTCCAAAGAAAATAACTATTTACCAAAGCCTGGTCTTAAGAGGATCCCAACATCAAAATTGTAGTGTCTTATAAGAGCTTTAATTTGATATAAAGTTTGAGGCCATTGGATAATTGAGTGGAAAGTTATGGTGGTTAGAAGATGGCTAGTTGAAATTGCATTTGCCTAAGTCCATTTCCAAAACTAAGCTCTACCTGTGTTTATAATAGGTTTCAGTCCTCCAAATCAACTCAAATGAAAAAATGACCTAGATCATTCCTTTTTATTTTTATCCCCTCTACATGTTTCCTTCATGTTGCAACACCTAAATCACCTTTCTTCCACCTCAAAAACATGACTGAACATTGCTTGAAATCCAAGTAACCATTGGATTATAACTTGCCACTTGAAAAAGTCAATTGCATAAAACTGATTCAGATCCTTCTTGCACGTGCAGATCAATTCCATACCTCTAAACAAGTTTGTTGAACACTTACCAACCCTCATTCCATGCCTAATGACCTTGTATCCAAAGCTGACAACCAAACCTCTATTTAAGTGAAATTGCAAGAGTAATAAACTCCAAACCCAGTTCCAAGCCTCAACTAAGGATCCAAACCTATCTCAAACTTCCATTGCTAGCTAATGAACTTTTATATAATCTCCATTTCCCTCCAAATCTCATATTCACCAATTTTCACCTAATTTACCTTCAATCTCTCTCTCTCTCTCTCTCTCTCTCTCTCTGATTCACACTTCTCCCTCATTCTTTCTCAAATTTATCCATTTCATCATTGTCACATTAATAATAGGCTCTTCTATATGCACTTTCGAAGCCAATTCTTCGACAATTCCAGATCTACATTGTTGCACCCCAATTTTTGACCTCTTAGATCCCATCATTTTCTAAGTGTTATGATCATTATTGTTATACCCCAAAATTTGCCTGCATTTTTTTAAAAAAAAAGAGAAGTCAACAGACTTCTGTCTAAAAATTTGGAGTTTTATACAATCTTGGATTTTTATTTCATAAATATCCTGATTTTATAAATACTCAATTTTTAGAATTTTTTATACAGTATTTTGGTTCGCTGCTAAATTTATTCTTACATAAACGCCAAATACTGTTTATCACTTCATACACTGTTTATTTCAGATTTATTTTCAGATAAATAATGCTGACGCAGTTGGTACAGAATTAAAATTTGAAGGCGCGGAGTCCGGGTTTCAGATTATACTAGTAACAATTAAATTATTATTGGTTTTATTTCCCACTAATTTTTATTTTTATACTATATTATTTTTTCAAACCCGCTAGTTACCAGTCAAACCCGCTATCAGCGCAATTCTCCGTGTTTGTACCATCAGTCAAATCAATTTTTCGCACTTCAAATTTCCAAGATTTTGTTCTAGAAGTCTTCTAATAATCACGTGATCAACAGAGACTCAACACTGCACAAAAATCAGGTACGCCTAACTGTCTCCTACACAAACAGTCCCTAACTAGGGTTTTTGTTTTTTTCCAGGAGAACGAGTTTTTGAGACCTCAAATGGATTTCATGGATCTCCATATGTCTCAAAGTACCACCAGACAAATTTTCAAACTTCGATTCGCTCGGACGCACAGTCAACAACTCAAACAGTCAACAGACGACCAGTTTGACCAAAAAGTCAACAGACAGTCAAAAATGCAATTTTTTGTCAACATCCATATTTTGTCAAAAGATTCATCATGTGATTAATGGTTCATCATAATTCATCAAGAAAAGTTCAGAAATCGACAAAACTCAAAATTGCAAAATTAGAGTTTTTTACCTAAAAGTCAACTGAACTTTGACCAATCATAACTCTCTCATAATTTATCAGAAAAATTCCAAACAAAGCTCATTCTCAAGGAAATTCAATTCTCTACAACTTTGATGTTGGGACCAAGGTCAAGAAATGCGTCCGCCTAAGAGATATAAGCCAAAACATTACAGGTCATTTTCAAAGTCAACAAAAAGCAGTTTTTTGTCAAAGCCCATATCATCAAGATAACTTCTCCAAATGCAAAAACGCTTCCAAAGTGGCTTGTAGAGGACATCTTGGGCTTTCCAAAAAGTAAAAGAACACTTTCATAGGATCAAAATTGAGGGAGATATGCCTTGATGAAGTTGACCTTTTTTGGAAAAATGCATGAAACAAGTAATGACCAAAACTTGATTCTTTTTCAAAAAGGCCAATTCTTTTGTGATTCAATCTTGATTCCCATATGTCTAAAGGGCATCCACGACCTATCCATGATTCATGACACTTTTATTTCATTTTAATTAAATTTTATTCATTTAAAGTTTAATTAAAGTGAGATAATTCAAAGATATTATCCAAGATGCTCATGTGGTGCAAGCAATGACCATTCAAGATGCTTAAATATATTATTGCAAGATTGAAGAGAATAATACTTGAGTGTTTTAACCATGGTTAAAGAAATGCACTCATTGAAAGAATATTCCATTCTTTTTCCACAAAATTAATCATGACAATTCCAACTTGCAAGGCTTCCATATCAAATCATTTGCCTATAAATAGAACTTCATTTTCTTCATTCAGGAGGAGAAAAAAAAGGGAGGAACAAGAGGAGAGCACAACAACAAACACCAAAGCCATAGCATAAGTTTTATATTTTCCAAAAGTTTCAAGAAACTTGTAAAATGCAAGGCTCATTCAAATAGCCACTTTCAATCAATTTCAATCACTCTATTCCACTCTTGGGACATCATAGAGTAAGTACAATGTAATTTTTAATATGTAGTAGTGTTAGGAGTTGATGAATTAAAAACCCCATATTTATGCATATTTTCAATTTCTCAAAAAAAAAATGTTTTAATTTTAGTTTTAAGTTGATAAAATGTTTATTTAATTTTTAACATAAAAATATTTTATTTCTTTTCATAAATAATTTATTTTGCTTAATTAATTAGTAATTATGTAAATATTGCTTTTTTTTTTAATTATTTTCAACCAATCAAAAAACTCCAAAAATATTTTCCTTTTAGATTTAGGTTTATATTTTTTTATAATCTAATTTTTGACATATAAAATAATATTTTTCTTGTTAAGTTTAATTATTTGTATAATTATTTGTCTAATTAGCTTGTTAATTAACTTAAAATCAATTCCAAAAAAAATCACAAAAAGAATGAATTAAGTTTAATTTGTTTTATATTTATATATTATTTGATATTATTTCTTATCTTTTTCCTTTGTCCCGAATCAGAATAAAAGATCAAATATGGCAGAGATTGTATGCAGTTGATTTAAGACTTTTGGAAATTTATCGTGTAGTCGCTATGATTCTATCAAGCTTCTGATAAATTTTCATTAACTTTAAATCCGAGATCATCATTCACTCACCATCGATCTTCACTAACATCGTGGATATACTTGACTAGCTTCAAGATGATTCGCGTGCTAACATACTAACAATTAACTTTAAATTCCGCATTTTATTATATTGTTCTTTATATTTCTTGCTTTATACTTTATTTTATCATTCATCATATTTACGTTTATGTTATTTTTTTCTTTGTCCATTTGGACATATTATTTATATTTCTGCTATTTTTTCTTTGTCCATTTGGACATATTATTTATATTTCTGCTATTTTCTCTTTGTCCATTTGGACATATTATTTATGTTTCCGCTATTTTCTCTTTGTCCATTTGGACATATTATTTATGTTTCCGCTATTTTCTCTTTGTCCATTTGGACATATTATTTATGTTTCCGCTATTTTCTCTTTGTCCATTTGGACATATTATTTATGCTTCTGCTATTTTTTCTTTGTCCATTTGGACGCATTGTTTATGTTTCCGTCATCTTCCTTTTGTCCACTTGGACCATATTTTTACCTTTGAGCTAAAACATTAATAATCAAGATAAAACTAAAAAAAAAGCACTTTGCACACTTGCACCTAGGGGTGCTCATGGGTTGGGTAAACCCAATAAACCCAGTAAAACCCACCCAAACCGATCCAAACAAGTGGGTTGGGTCGGGTTATTGGGTGAATACGGTTTTCAAAAATGAAAACCCATTCAAAATAATTGGGTTATGGGTAAAACCACATCCAACCCACAAAACCCATGGTTTATTGAGTGACTATATTTTTTCTCTTTTTTTTGTAATTTGACAAGTGATGACTTTGATATTTTTAATTTTGCTTGCTTCAATTTCAACTTTTTGAAGATCTTTTATTTAGTAAGTAATGATTTTAACTTATTTAGGATGCCACATTTTGATTATTTTGATGCTAATTCTAATAAATTGCTAGTATTTTATGCAATTCTAGGTTTTACTAATGTAACTTTGGTTTTTACAAACATATATTTATGATAAATTTCATTATACATTTTGACATTTGATGTTAAAAAAAAACTATAATATGTTAAGTTATTTATTAAGAAAAAATGTAACATATCATTAATAATTATATAAGGAAAAATAATATTGGGTAACCCATTACCCAACCCAATCCAACCCATAAATTTGTGGTTTTACCCAAACCAACCCAATGATATTGTGGGTGGTTATTTTTCATCACCCAAACCAGTGTACCATGTACGGATTGGGTTATGGTTTTGGCTAAACTCAACCCAAACCGACCCATGAACACCCTTACTTGCACCTCTATGGTTTTCCCTCTTATTACTCTTTTTTTAATCATACCATCATTTAAGAAAAGTATTAAATGCATAAGAAAGATCTTATAAATTGAGAGTAGATAGCTCCTAATTTCTTGCTCAAACACTTTCATTTTCAAACAACGTATTTTCAAAACTTCTCATCTATTTTCAAAACTTTCATCTGGTATTTGAAGGGTATTATTCCCGATGAAACTCTTCAGAGACCTATGTGACCTATTGTCCATCTTCACTTCTTCTATTTTCAAATCAACAAAGCATTTAAAAAAGTGAGCTAAGCAATTAAGAGCCCATGGATAACCATGGATACAAAGGGTGCTTAAAACCTTCCCTTTGTATAACCAACCCCCCGAACCCAAAATCTGTCAAAAGGTCTTTCCTGTTCTTTTATGCCTTTCCTAAATGTTGGATAAAATATAAGTCGGTGGCGACTCTTGCAAAAATAAAAAAAAATAAAAAAAAAAGAGCAAGGAGTCAGTTCGCCTCAAAAAACCGAGTTTACAGAACTGGCGACTCTGCTGGGGAATGAAAAAATCTTTTTAAAGAGGGGTTACCTTAGAGTTTTATATCACTTTAATATTTGCTTATACTTGTTTATTTTGTTTATTTTGTGTTTTTTTTGCTATTCTGGATATATGTGTGGTTCTGTTACAAGTGATACATTATGGACAAATCCTAACCCGGATTAAGTACGCATAAGAATTAGGTGGAGGGTATAGTCATGTATGGCATACAAGGAGTTCAGTCCTTAAAAAGCTGGCATGAGAATCCTTCCGCTCAGTGGAGGTTCCTTGTTGGTAATATATGTTTAGCATGTTTCGTAGCGAAGACATTATTGCTTTCATTGAACTGTAGAAGCTGAGTTGGCCGTAGAACCCCAACCCATCCTGGCCTTATTAGGTTGTGGCGCAGAAACTATTCAGGTGAAGACTTGGATTAGTTGTCATGCGGAGAGCCACACTCAGACGAGTTTTTCTTGAGAATATTGCTAGCTCACAAGTTCAGTTGTGCAAGCCGGTAATATCCGAAAAAAAATGTGGACTCTGACGTATCAGTAAAACATGTTGTGCAGGTGATTAACCCTTAGTACTATCCCATGTTTGGTTCTTTGACCTCATGCTCGTGGCGTTGAACTTTGGAACCTACCTTATGTGCACCATGTTTGTGTTACCATTTCTGTATATGTGGCATTCATGCATTCATACATTCATAAAAATCTTTTCCTTTGATTTCCAATGAACTCAGAGGTCTTTTTTTGTAAACATCGTAAGTTTCATCAAACTCAATGGATCTTGGGTGTTGATGGGGTGAAAACTCTAATCCACCAAAATGGATGATTGATTTTGATGATAACTTGATCAATGCTTTAATCCAATGCTTGAATGTTTGCAAATTAATATCTTAAGTTCTTTGAAAAAAATAAAAACAACAATTACATCATTTGCATACATACATCCAGGTTATCCATGAAACTTATCATTGTTTGTCTCCATCCTCAGAGTTGTCTGTCTACCATCGAGCTGATTCTTCCACCTCGGAATCCGCTTCCAGAAGGTTTTAGGTCTGATTTTCATTGTCCTTTCCATCAAGGGGCAGCGGCCATGATTTAGAAAGATGTTTCCCTACTGTTTGCATTTCCTCAGTTGTATTGTTTGCTTTTTAAACTTTTTTCATTCCTGAATGTTAATTTTAATGAAATGAGCATCGTATGTTTGAATTCATTTTCATCTACTATGTCTATGTTTATGCTTCTTTTACAAAAAAAAAAATTCTATTTTGCTTTCTCTATCAAACTTGTGTTTTATGCAAAGATTGGAGGGAGGATGATGACAACGAAATACCCAGGTTGTTGAACTGTATGCTTTCAAATAAAACTTTGCTGACGATGTACAGGCATTGTTTCAATTCCCAAACACTGGAGAAATAAGGAAGTTAATCCCTCGTCAACCCCTTTGAGCCTAGAAGTTGGTGTTTCTTTCTGTACGAAATAACCCACATTTTAACCCGGGGCAGGGTAGTTCCCAGTTAATTTGGTTGTGCATTCTATTTTAAGAGAATCATTCAATGCACCTTTTAATAAGTGTTTTAATCACAAGCTTTCCTCCGCTTACATCAAAGAAATGTTGGAAACGCCGAGCAAAATTCGACGATGGTTCATTATAATCATTAAGCAAGGTAGTCACTATATTTCAAAAAAAAGTATCAAAAAAGAAAATCAACGAAAAGCCTGCTAAGTCAAAATAAAAAATGACTTAGGCAAAAATTAAGGCATCCCGCTGATTGTAAGTTCAAAATAAACAGTTCAAGCAAAAGTTAGGGATATCAAAAGAAAGAAAATAGAGAGAAGTCAATAAATTCTTGAACCACAAAATGTTGTGACTATCAAAAGGAAGAAGTGACTGCCATCACTAAGTTTTCTTGGCTTGTGAACTATCATCATTACAACAGGTAAAATTCCAAAAGTCTCTTAGAACCTGAATGCATATTTTGAATTAACTGAGTTTAGGACTGAAGATCATCACGGAGATGGGGTGGGTTACAAAAAAATTTGAGCCTTATACCTTTTGTTTTTTTAAACCGTGAACCTGGCCACGTTACAACCTTCAAAAGCCCTAATTGAAGCAAGGTTTATTTTGAAAACATACTACAACAAGGTTGCGTAAGCTGACTCCCAAGAGATTTACCAATCATTTATGTTGATACCATATCTTTGCTTTATCTTTCACGTTGATTGTTTTAACCTTTATGTTTTGAACAGTGATTCCATTTTCTTTACAAAGTGACTTTGATTTCAAAAATATGTTTTGAGCATTGCATTAAAATTACCATTCTTGAATGAACAATTTATTTGCAAGTAAGCACTCATCTTCTAGGAAGTTCAAACAGTTGAGAAACTTGATCAGTGATCCTGTTAGGGGCACATTACTTCAAGATCCTGTTGTTCAGATGTTTAATCAAGATTTGTTGATCAGAATATCCTCTGCAAGACTTATACTGGGGCAAGTCTTCCCAACATTCATTTCAAGAGTTGAATCCGTGATCAGTTCATCCCCAACATAGTTCAACTGAAGCCATGATCAGTTAGCTTGCAACAATTATTCAATCAGGGGCAATCTTCTTCAGCAATCCCCAAGCATAGTTTATCAGTCCTTCTCAAAGGATCATTTGTTTAATATAGTTATCAGTGTGACAAGAAGTTTATTCAAGCATCTTCCGAAGCAGAGTTGGTAGAATTTCCGTGTTGAGGAATCAAAGCTCCAATATTGCCTCACAAAAGAGTCAATCCCAGTTGTCATAAATAACTACATTGCATTGAGCATTCATCATGCATAGAAAAATTTAACATCATGCATAAAAACAAATTCATGCTCATTTATATTTTTCCAAGTCTTGTTGTTATCAACATCTTACCTTGAGATCAAAGTCCAACTTACTTGGCATTGACCTTTAATATTATTCAACCACGCTTTACTCTTGATTGATCTTTATTTATATTCCATCATGTTTTATCCTTGATGTTGTTCAATCATGTTTTACTCTTGATGACCTTTGATATTGTCCAATCATGTTTTACTCTTGATTGTCTTTGATGATGTTCAATCATGTTTTAGTCTTGATTGCCTATGATGTTATCCAATCATGGTTTACTCTTGATTGCTTTTGATACTATTCAATCATGTTTTAGTCTTGATTGCCTATGATGTTATCCAATCATGGTTTACTCTTGATTGCTTTTGATACTATTCAATCATGTTTTAGTCTTGATTTCCTATGATGATGTTCAATCATGTTTTACTCTTGAATGCCTCTGTCAATTTATATTCCTTTCCAAATTCATTCATGTTTTACTCTTGAATTATTTCTGATGTGGGTTCCAGAGATTTTTCTTTCTGAACCTCTCTATTGATTTCCTGTCCAGAGTTCCTTTCACGTTTTATTCCTGAAAGCTTCTGTCGACTGTTTCTTTCTTTTGTGAAGTCCGATTCTATTCTTGGATGACTTATACCTTTTCCCCAACGGAGTCTGTTTACTTCTCCCCTGTGGTGTCCTGTTTCCATCTCGTGGAAATCATATGCATTCATAATCATAAGCATTACATTGCATCTCAGGTTCAAAAATTGTGTTTTTATATATATTTAAGTCTCTTCAATCACGTCGAAACGAAGATTTACAATCATCGTGTCTCCGGATAGAAGAAACTTAAATAGGGGCATCTGTTGCACCCCAATTTTTGACCTCTGAGATCCCATCATTTTCTAAGTGTTATGATCATTATTGTTATACCCCAAAATTTGCCTGCGTTTTTTTAAAAAAAAAGAGAAGTCAACAGACTTCTGTCTAAAAATTTGGAGTTTTGTACAATCTTGGATTTTTATTTCATAAATATCCTGATTTTATAAATACTCAATTTTTAGAATTTTTTATACAGTATTTTGGTTCGCTGCTAAATTTATTCTTACATAAACGCCAAATACTGTTTATCACTTCATACACTGTTTATTTCAGATTTATTTTCAGATAAATAATGCTGACGCAGTTGGTACAGAATTAAAATTTGCAGGCGCGGAGTCCGGGTTTCAGATTATACTAGTAACAATTAAATTATTATTGGTTTTATTTCCCACTAATTTTTATTTTTATACTATATTATTTTTTCAAAATCTCTTTCTTTCTTTTCAAATCTCTTTCTTTCAAATCAAATCCTAGCTTTATTCTACACCCCTTTTCTTTTCAAAACCTACCATACTTTTTTTCAAATCCTACTACTATTCAAAACGGTAACACTCCATTCCCAACGTCTCTATCTCTCTCTTTTCACTCTATAAATACTCCTCATTTTTTCCATAAATTCTCACATCAAATTTCACTCATCTCCCAAATTTTTCAAACTTCTATATCATAATTATTTTCTCTTCTTCCCCGGCAAAAATGGCAAAGTGGATGGATACACTTTTTCTTATAGTCATCACTATTTTTACGGTGATCATGTCCTTCTTCTGTCGGCATAGTCCTGAAAAATGCGGACCTGCGATGGTTACACTTCCGATCATCTATTTTCTGTTGTTCATAGCATGGATTATTAATCGTCATATGTAAAGTTTGTCGTATCTTCTGTTTTTCAGAATGTACCGTTCTTTATGTTTACCGTACTGTTCGCTACGTTTTGTTTAGGTAATATTTGTACTGTCAGTATTAAGTATTACACTATCTATTATACCGTCGTTTAACTAGTAAGATAATATTATGTGTGTTTATTGCTAGTTAAATATTTATTTTTCTATGCATTAAATCCCTTTCAATCTTATTATTGACGGTAATTTTGTTCGCGTACAGTGTATTTTAGTTATTTATTATATTTGTGTTTTTCTAACAAATCATGTAAATAATTTCTCACCATTAACACAACAAAAAACAAAAAGAAAAAATTAACTTTAACTGTTAAGTTTTCACTTTAACTGTTATGTTAATACCCGGACAGCTAGTTACCAGTCAAACCCGCTATCAGCGCAATTCTCCGTGTTTGTACCATCAGTCAAATCAATTTTTCGCACTTCAAATTTCCAAGATTTTGTTCTAGAAGTCTTCTAATAATCACGTGATCAACAGAGACTCAACACTGCACAAAAATCAGGTACGCCTAACTGTCTCCTACACAAACAGTCCCTAACTAGGGTTTTTGTTTTTTTTCAGGAGAACGAGTTTTTGAGACCTCAAATGGATTTCATGGATCTCCATATGTCTCAAAGTACCACCAGACAAATTTTCAAACTTTGATTCGCTCGGACGCACAGTCAACAGCTCAAACAGTCAACAGACGACCAGTTTGACCAAAAAGTCAACAGACAGTCAAAAATGCAATTTTTTGTCAACATCCATATTTTGTCAAAAGATTCATCATGTGATCAATGGTTCATCATAATTCATCAAGAAAAGTTCAGAAATCGACAAAACTCAAAATTGCAAAATTAGAGTTTTTTACCTAAAAGTCAACTGAACTTTGACCAATCATAACTCTCTCATATTTATCAGAAAAATTCCAAACAAAGCTCATTCTCAAGGAAATTCAATTCTCTACAACTTTGATGTTGGGACCAAGGTCAAGAAATGCGTCCGCCTAAGAGATATAAGCCAAAACATTACAGGTCATTTTCAAAGTCAACAAAAAGCAGTTTTTTGTCAAAGCCCATATCATCAAGATAACTTCTCCAAATGCAAAAACGCTTCCAAAGTGGCTTGTAGAGGACATCTTGGGCTTTCCAAAAAGTAAAAGAACACTTTCATAGGATCAAAATTGAGGGAGATATGCCTTGATGAAGTTGACCTTTTTTGGAAAAATGCATGAAACAAGTAATGACCAAAACTTGATTCTTTTTCAAAAAGGCCAATTCTTTTGTGATTCAATCTTGATTCTGTAACATCCCAAATTAATTAAGTATAGAAATAATGGTTAAGTATTTGGTTAGGAAGTAACTATATGGCAAACTTGTAGTTTACACTTAGTTGAAGGGTGTAAGGGACATTTCCAATTGTATGAGGAATTTAAGGACTTGTTTGGTTATCTATACCATTCTTCTCATATGCTAAAAATCTGAATGGAGAAAGAAGAAAGAAAGGGGTGGAAACGTGAAAGGAAGAGGAAAGAGGAAGTGTGGACTCAAGTTCCACCAAAAGCATGCATGTGCAATTGGTAGAATATTTTGAGGATTTTGGCTTCAAGAATCAAGCTTGGTTTGGTAATCAACATCATCTCCATTCTCAATCTACAAAATCAGAATCTCCATCACCATCTTCATCATGTTCAGAATTTGTTCTTGAGGTGAGTTCCATTAGTTAGGAATTTGGGGTTTTAAGGGAATTGCATGAAATTGGGGAAATGTGTTTGATTGTGATAGATTCTTGTTGCATGATGTTAGAATATGAATGTGTAGCTTATTTTATGTTAAGAACTGGTAATGTAAACATTTGGGATGTTATTGGGATGTTAGAAGTGATTGGGATTGGGAAGAATTGGAGTTAGTACCTTTAAAATGCAGAGTTTTTGGGCCTGTCAGCAATGTAACCGGTTACATGGCTGATGTAACCGGTTACATGTGTGAAAAAGGGTGAAAAACGCAGTTTTTGGGTCATGTAACCGGTTACATGATTCATGTAACCCGTTACATCACTGTTTGGGCAGCTTTTTCCAAACTTCGGAAATTCATAACTTTTGCATCGTATATCTGATTGACGCAAATTTTATATCGTTGGAAAGCTAGCGGAAAGGGCTATGAGATGCATAAGCTTCCATAGCTCTATCGTACTCCTAAATATTACTAAAATCCAAGTGTATATCTTGTATCTTGTTTAATAAAAGTAGGACATGGTGAAAGATTAGTATGCTACATGTATGATTGACTCTTGGGTTTATATAAACTAACCTAAGTATAATACATGATTAATTAAAGATAATTATGACATGTAATGGCGGATTGAGTTATATGGACTAAGAGATGAAAGGTTCTACAATTAACATAAGTGTTAAAAGGATGTTTACTCAATAAACATAATTGTGAGGTAATTCTTAGAATGCATATTGTGAAGGATTAACGGAGGTCAACTAACAAGGTTGTGCCATGGACAAGGGTTACATTATGGGCATGAGGGTAGTAACCGGTGCGATGCTTGTTACTTATATGTGGTTGTCCTTTTGATGCGATGTCCAAGGATGCTCCCAGACCATATATGAAGGTCCTTCTCGGGTGTGACGCTCGGGATTGATTGGTGCTCTATAGTTCAGGAGTACTCTCCAGGGATGAACTCCCGGGGATGCGAACCAATACCTTCCCCTTATCGTTCTCATTATTGAGGATTCGAATCGTGTGATGCGATTCGGAGTTGATTCCATGGATTTGATGAGTTGAATTGTGCGATGCAATTCGATGAGAATCCATGTTTCCCTGTGGTCCATATTGTTGATGATTCGAATCGTGTGATGCGATTCGGAGTTGATTCCATGGATTTGATGAGTTGAATTGTGCGATACAATTCGATGAGAATCCATGTTTCCCTGTGGTCCATATTGTTGATGATTCGAATCGTGTGATGCGATTCAGAGTTGATTCCATGGATTTGATGAGTTGAATTGTGCGATGCAATTCGATGAGAATCCATGTTTCCCTGTGGTCCATATTATTGAGATTTTGAATCGTGTGATGCGGTTCGGAGATGGAATTTGATGGGTTTGATGACTGGAATCGTGCGATGCGATTCAATGTCAATTCCAGGATTCCCTTTCGCCTATATGAATTAATTACCATGTAGATTTAAAAGGTATGCTTTTGGGTCTTGTTTTGAGAGCAAATAGGCAAGTAATATCTAAACATGCGACATGTTTTCAGAGTATCCAATCGGGTGGTCAGTGGACACTAAATCGTGAAGTTACGAGTTGATAAGCTTTTCTGTACTAGATAGTGAGGAAACCTTAGGATATGAGATGGATCTATAGTTGATGCATGTACCCTATAGAGCCGAGAGGACCCATAAGATAGGGGAACTCACTGAGATTTAGTAATCTCACCCCATTCATCTTATTATTTTTTCAGGTACCATGCAATATCGGGTTTTGCTAGATGCTTGGATCAAGAGCCTTGATCGGATGTCGTGAAGATCGTGCCTAATCTTTTCTTCTGCTGTATATTATTATTACTGTGTAGACATATTCATTGTATCCATCTTTGAGATGATTTATAAATGTATACAATTTATGTCATTGTTCTTGGCTTTTGTTAGTACTCAGTACCTGTTATTAATATTTTACTGATATGATTCTAGACGCATATTGGTAGGGTATTACAGTTGGTATCAGAGCAGGTCGACCCTCGACCTAACTGTGAGGCATCATTAGCAAACTTCTTTCTTCCTCATAAGTGTGCGTTGCTGGCCCGATTCTACTATCATGTTATTCAATTATTGAACTTGATCAACTCACCAACTGGGTATGTGATAGGCAGGATCGCGGCAGAGCCGCCACGAGGACGCGTTATCCCCAAAGTGACTCGTGTGGTAACAGAATTCCAGTAGTAATTATGGACGCGTTATCCCCATAGTGTCACATATGCAAGTTAGATGCGATAACAGTCTACACGGGAGAAGTGAAGGAAGTTGGAGTTTCCAAAGCACCTTATGGGACAAGTGAACCTTTCAAATAGAGTGTATGTTAGAGGAGTCTGTTGAAGTGGCGAAGGTCGGTTGAGTTGGGAGAATATTGGGATTGTCAGACATAAGAGGAGGAATTGTCACGGAATAGTTGACAACCTTGTTGTTGTGGTAAGGTCTAAGACGACTAGGAGTTCCAAGACTTCGATTGGATGGAGCGAACTTTATCTGGATCTCGATAGCAGTGAGGGAAATCTATAAAGCACCTAAGTAGGAATGGGGTAAGGGAATTCCGTGATGGAGTTAAGCTTGAATCCGTTAGGAATTCGTTACTCGAATATGGTGACAGTAGCAGACATGGATAGAGAAATGGATGGATGGAAGACTTTGAGATTTGGACCGAGATATTGGATATTTCTAATTGCTTTGGCCTGGGAAGTACTTGGATGGATAAGATCATTACACTCTGACTCGTTTTGGGAGTATCTTAAGATGCGGGTAGTTATCTAGTGAATGGTTGGTAGAACGAGTGGAAGTGGTGATCTCCAAATTGGGAAATCTGAGATGCCTGATAGGGTGGAAGAAACTACTGCATCTCCTTGTGTATTCTGAAATGCGTGAGTCCTAGAACTACGCTAGGCAGAAACCGAATTGAGGGATATGCAGAGGGCAGCAATCCATGTTCCCTGCTAGTTATGAATCATCTAATCCCGAGTGAAGTCGTCAAGCTACGCTATGCATTGGGTACTTACGTGAACTACACTAGTGGTTGTCTAAAGCATCAGTGAGTTGACCGTAGTAGGTGACTATGAATTGTAACCATGATATTCCTATATGGTGGGAGTTATCATTAGGAAACTCTTGTGCGTGCCCTGTGTGAGTGAGTACACACCTGGCATAGGAACTCGAACCGGATTTGTAGTGAGTTAGATCTAGTTTGTTACGTTCAGAGGAAGTATACCTGAAACGTATGACACTCTTATATCGATCGTGACTATAGGATACGGGTGGAGATGGTTATACACTACTGGGTAGGTTACTAGAGTATATGGCCTCGGAGTTGGACCACCATGTTGGTGCTACCAGATAGGTATGACGCCACAATATCGCTATCGTACACGAGATGCATGAGTCATCTTTCCGACATACGTGGGACATTGTTGATCTGGAATTCAAGCTAAGAATCAGACTGGCGATTCGTGAGACGCGGATCCAAAATTCGCATAAGATAGATGGGATAAGAATCCATATGTCGCGCTCGATGATTGAGGATTATGCGAGTGGGCGACGGTGATATGGATTAGATTCTAATGCTCTGCTTATGAAGAGACCTTGGATGGCCATGACTGCGTGACAAGTTTTAGATTCTACATCATAGATGCTTCTTGTTCCGTTGGAGTTAGTGAATCTTTATGCGTAGTGTCCAGATGGGATGTGTGTGTTGTCTGCATTTCCAACCAACATATTGTGTGGCTATTCTTTAACATTGGTGATCAGGGTTAGGATGGATGAAGTGTTTTGGGTTAGCTGGTATGAGGTATATCTAGGATAAGTATTTGTTGATCCTTAGGAGTGAAGAGATGTCAGTCTCGGTAGAGTAGAGGCGCACTGGTTTTGAAGTGTCGTGGGATTTCAAGAGGGAAATGTCCCAGGGCACGAAGTGTGATCTCTTGCACTGAGGATACGCTTTATCCATTAGAGGCATGACATTGGGGAATACAGCTGAGGAAGTAAGTTTAATGCCAGATTCAGAAAACGAAAGGGTGTTAGGTGGCTTTGTGGATGGAGTGTAACTGAGATGAGTCGTTGATTCAGCCAAGTTATGTGATTTGTTAGAAGTGTTAGCATGCCAATGATACAGAACTGTTTGATTAGAGGATAAGCTATGGGAAAGTCTACAGAGTTATCATAACGATCATATGGTTTGGGAACCACGAGAGTAAGATGAATTCTTATTCGTCGAGTGTTTGATTTCGGAAGTTTTGAGGACATAGTGTATGACGAAGATTGTCTTCTAAGGAGAATTAGTTAAGGATGGGAAAATCCGTAGCGACCTGATTTTTGGAATTTCCCGAAATCGAAGAGTAGTATTTGTAAGAGTGATTAAGACCCTAAATGTATCGTAATTTGGACGAATGTCAAAAAGGGATTGTCACTAATTGAAAGAATATGAGTAACTAAAGTACTGGAAATAAGTGGATTATAGACTCAGCATGACTCGGAGGATTTCAAGAAGTGTGTGACCGGTCGAGATCAGGGTATCATAACTGATAGAAGAAGAACCTAATAAGCATGTAGTAAGTACAAACAGAATGCTTGTGCGATAGAATTTGAGTAGAGATATCTTTCCAAGAGAAACTCAATGGGGTAATGATTTGTTCATCTAAAAATCTCAAGGACCCCATAACCTAGAGAGATGTTGTTGACGGAAAGTCATAAAAGAGACTCTATGGTTGATATGTGATTATGTTCGTGGATAAACTATTGAACTTGTAAGTATGAAGAGTTAGACATGATGTTGTGGCCATTGAAATAATGAAGTCAAGTAAAGGGCTTTGGATGACGCAGACTACTTATAACTATATTTTGTGCAATTAAGAATATGCGAGTAGACTCAGACAAGGGTTACGGATTTACCCTCAGAGTTTATTATTATTTTTGGCGGAACCTTGTGAGAAGTTGTTATATATCAAAATGGTTGTTATGAGATAACCATGGGAATCTACTCTCCATCGGCGAGACGTTGTATGCCATTATTAGAAGTAAGAGCCGTGAGTTACAAGATGGCAGGCTCTTGTGGTTCTGGGTGTCAGTGTTACATCAAGACTGAAAGGGGGAACCAAGTAAAGAGTTTTATTGTACAAAAAGAATAGGCTTGAAGCGATTCAATTAGAAGCCTGGACCGAGGAGTTCAAAAAGCAATTGTATGAAAATGTATGAACTTAGGTGGAAGCGAATCTGAAATGCTGTCGGTAGTAGGAAATGTTGCAACATGAATGTGTAGTTCTGAAGTAATGTAAGAAGCCAAGGGAAAGGAATGGAGATTTGTGATTTGTGTGGAACGAGGATGACCTTATCAAACCTTGAGGACAAGGAACGAAGACTTAGAATGGATTTACATGAATTTCGAAGCTATAAAGACCCGTTGTGGATGAGTAAAAGTTGTGATTCTCAGGAGAATCAATTTCCAAGTATGTCAATACGGGGCACCCATAGGGATGCAATTGCGTAAGGACTAAGGTTTTCTAGTCAAGGATGTTAGGACATGAGTGTCTTGGCAGATTGCGTTTCCTGAGACAGAACAACTTTCAGGTGAAATTGTGTGGTTATCCGAAGGAGGAATGTGAGGAGCATCTCTTTTCCCATTGGAAGAAAATGTGAAGATTTGGTTTTCATGGTGATTTGAAGGAATTCGAGGGCGAATTCTATTTGAGGAGGGGAGAGTGTAACATCCCAAATTAATTAAGTATAGAAATAATGGTTAAGTATTTGGTTAGGAAGTAACTATATGGCAAACTTGTAGTTTACACTTAGTTGAAGGGTGTAAGGGACATTTCCACTTGTATGAGAAGTTTAAGGACTTGTTTGGTTATCTATACCATTCTTCTCATATGCTAAAAATCTGAATGGAGAAAGAAGAAAGAAAGGGGTGGAAACGTGAAAGGAAGAGGAAAGAGGAAGTGTGGACTCAAGCTCCACCAAAAGCATGCATGTGCAATTGGTAGAATATTTTGAGGATTTTGGCTTCAAGAATCAAGCTTGGTTTGGTAATCAACATCATCTCTATTCTCAATCTACAAAATCAGAATCTCCATCACTATCTTCATCATGTTCAGAATTTGTTCTTGAGGTGAGTTCCATTAGTTAGGAACTTGGGGTTTTAAGGGAATTGCATGAAATTGGGGAAATGTGTTTGATTGTGATAGATTCTTGTTGCATGATGTTAGAATATGAATGTGTAGCTTATTTTATGTTAAGAACTGGTAATGTAAACATTTGGGATGTTATTGGGATGTTAGAAGTGATTGGGATTGGGAAGAATTGGAGTTAGTACCTTTAAAATGCAGAGTTTTTGGGCCTGTCAGCGATGTAACCGGTTACATGGTTGATGTAACCGGTTACATGTGTGAAAAAGGGTGAAAAACGCAGTTTTTGGGTCATGTAACCGGTTACATGATTCATGTAACCCGTTACATCACTGTTTGGGCAGCTTTTTCCAAACTTCGGAAATTCATAACTTTTGCATCGTATATCTGATTGACGCAAATTTTATATCGTTGGAAAGCTAGCGGAAAGGGCTATGAGATGCCTAAGCTTCCATAGCTCTATCGTACTCCTAAATATTACTAAAATCCAAGTGTATATCTTGTATCTTGTTTAATAAAAGTAGGACATGGTGAAAGATTAGTATGCTACATGTATGATTGACTCTTGGGTTTATATAAACTAACCTAAGTATAATACATGATTAATTAAAGATAATTATGACATGTAATGGCGGATTGAGTTATATGGACTAAGAGATGAAAGGTTCTACAATTAACATAAGTGTTAAAAGGATGTTTACTCAATAAACATAATTGTGAGGTAATTCTTAGAATGCATATTGTGAAAGATTAACGGAGGTCAACTAACAAGGTTGTGCCATGGACAAGGGTTACATAATGGGCATGAGGGTAGTAACCGGTGCGATGCTTGTTACTTATATGTGGTTGTCCTTGTGATGCGATGTCCAAGGATGCTCCCAGACCATATATGAAGGTCCTTCTCGGGTGTGACGCTCGGGATTGATTGGTGCTCTATAGTTCAGGAGTACTCTCCGGGGATGAACTCCCGGGGATGCGAACCAATACCTTCCCCTTATCGTTCTCATTATTGAGGATTCGAATCGTGTGATGCGATTCGGAGTTGATTCCATGGATTTGATGAGTTGAATTGTGCGATGCAATTCGATGAGAATCCATGTTTCCCTGTGGTCCATATTGTTGATGATTCGAATCGTGTGATGCGATTCGGAGTTGATTCCATGGATTTGATGAGTTGAATTGTGCGATGCAATTCGATGAGAATCCATGTTTCCCTGTGGTCCATATTGTTGATGATTCGAATCGTGTGATGCGATTCAGAGTTGATTCCATGGATTTGATGAGTTGAATTGTGCGATGCAATTCGATGAGAATCCATGTTTCCCTGTGGTCCATATTATTGAGATTTTGAATCGTGTGATGCGGTTCGGAGATGGAATTCCATGGGTTTGATGACTGGAATCGTGCGATGCGATTCAATGTCAATTCCAGGATTCCCTTTCGCCTATATGAATTAATTACCATGTAGATTTAAAAGGTATGCTTTTGGGTCTTGTTTTGAGAGCAGATAGGCAAGTAATATCTAAACATGCGACATGTTTTCAGAGTATCCAATCGGGTGGTCAGTGGACACTAAATCGTGAAGTTACGAGTTGATAAGCTTTCCTGTACTAGATAGTGAGGAAACCTTAGGATATGAGATGGATCTATAGTTGATGCATGTACCCTATAGAGCCGAGAGGACCCATAAGATAGGGGAACTCACTGAGATTTAGTAATCTCACCCCATTCATCTTATTATTTTTTCAGGTACCATGCAATATCGGGTTTTGCTAGATGCTTGGATCAAGAGCCTTGATCGGATGTCGTGAAGATCGTGCCTAATCTTTTCTTCCGCTGTATATTATTATTACTGTGTAGACATATTCATTGTATCCATCTTTGAGATGATTTATAAATGTATACAATTTATGTCATTGTTCTTGGCTTTTGTTAGTACTCAGTACCAGTTATTAATATTTTACTAATATGATTCTAGACGCATATTGGTAGGGTATTACAGATTCCCATATGTCTAAAGGGCATCCACGACCTATCCATGATTCATGACACTTTTATTTCATTTTAATTAAATTTTATTCATTTAAAGTTTAATTAAAGTGAGATAATTCAAAGATATTATCCAAGATGCTCATGTGGTGCAAGCAATGACCATTCAAGATGCTTAAATATATTATTGCAAGATTGAAGAGAATAATACTTGAGTGTTTTAACCATGGTTAAAGAAATGCACTCATTGAAAGAATATTCCATTCTTTTTCCACAAAATTAATCATGACAATTCCAACTTGCAACGCTTCCATATCAAATCATTTGCCTATAAATAGAACTTCATTTTCTTCATTCAGGAGGAGAAAAAAAAGGGAGGAACAAGAGGAGAGCACAACAACAAACACCAAAGCCATAGCATAAGTTTTATATTTTCCAAAAGTTTCAAGAAACTTGTAAAAATCAAGGCTCATTCAAATAGTCACTTTCAATCAATTTCAATCACTCTATTCCACTCTTGGGACATCATAGAGTAAGTACAATGTAATTTTTAATATGTAGTAGTGTTAGGAGTTAATGAATTAAAAACCCCATATTTATGCATTTTTTCAATTTCTCAAAAAAAAATGTTTTAATTTTAGTTTTATGTTGATAAAATGTTTATTTAATTTTTAACATAAAAATATTTTATTTCTTTTCATAAATAATTTATTTTGCTTAATTAATTAGTAATTATGTAAATATTGCTTTTTTATAATTATTTTCAACCAATCAAAAAACTCCAAAAATATTTTCCTTTTAGATTTAGGTTTATATTTTTTTATAATCTAATTTTTGACATATAAAATAATATTTTTCTTGTTAAGTTTAATTATTTGTATAATTATTTGTCTAATTAGCTTGTTAATTAACTTAAAATCAATTCCAAAAAAAAATCACAAAAAGAATGAATTAAGTTTAATTTGTTTTATATTTATATATTATTTGATATTATTTCTTATCTTTTTCCTTTGTCCCGAATCAGAATAAAAGATCAAATATGGCAGAGATTGTATGCAGTTGATTTAAGACTGTTGGAAATTTATCGTGTAGTCGCTATGATTCTATCAAGCTTCTGAATTTTGTCGAAGATCAAAGAAGAGGTCGAAATACTTCTCCATTACAACATAGTTCAAGTCATAAAGAAAATTGGCAGTCTTATGATTTGTATAGATTTTAGAGACTTAAATGATGCAACCCCAAAAGATGAATATCCAATGCCTGTGGCAGAAATTTTAGTATATTCTTCTGCAAAACATGAGTACCTGAGTATGCTCCACGGATACTCCGGTTATAACCAAATCTTCATTGCTGACGAAGATGTTCCCAAAATGGTGTTTCGATGCCCTGACGCCTTAGGCACCTACAAATGGGTGGTGATGCCTTTTGGCCTAAAAATGCTGGGGCAACTTATCAAAGGGAAATGAACTCAATTTTTCATGACTTTATCGATATATTCATGCAAATTTACATTGATGATATTTTTGTTAAGTCTCTTTCAGGAAAAAGTCATGTTGACCATCTTCGACAATCATTTGAAACAATGAGGAAGTAAGGTCAGGAAATGAATCCTCTCAAATTCTCTTTTTGTATGAAGGTCGGGGATTAATTAGGCTTCATGGTCCACAAGAAACGGATTGAAATAAATCAAAATAAGACCAAGGCCATCATGGAAGCAAAAGCACCATCAACGAAGAAGGAATTATAGTCATTACTGGGTAAAATTAACTTCTTAGAGGTTTATTTTGAACTTAAGCGGTAAAACTCAAGCCTTCTCACCATTTCTTCGACTGAAGAAAGAAGGTTTTGAATGGTGGTAAGCTCAACAAGAAGCTTTCGACAAGATCAAGCATTATCTTTTTCATCCTCAAATACTTTATCCTCCATGTAGAGATAGGACTATGAAGTTGTACATATCTACATCTGATGTAACCTTAGGGAGCAAGTTGGCTCAAGAGGATGAAAATGGCGTGGAAAGAGCTATTTTCTACCTTAGTAGAATTTTAAATGATGTAGAAAATAGATGTAGTTCAGTTGAAAAATTATGTCTATGTATATGCTTTTCATGTACAAAGTTAAAGCATTATATAAATCTAGTGGATGTTTATGTTTCTTCTTATTTCAATGTTATTAAACATATGTTATCTAAGCCTATATTGCATAGTCGAATTGGGAAATGGGAACTGGCATTACCTGAATATTCATTAACATGTACGCCTTTAAAGGCTGTGGAAGGAAAAATAGTGGCAGATTTCATAGTCGACCACTCCATAGTCGAGAGTCCTTTAAACTATCTCAAACTCGAGCCTTGAAAATTTATACCTTGATGGCTCTAGTCATAAGAATGGAACAGGTGTGGGAGTCCTAATTATTTATCCTAATAAAATCATAAAAAAATTCAAGTATAAGGTCAAAGGGCTTTGTTCAAATAACGAGGCCGTATATGACGCTTTGATAGCCAGACTTGAGATCTTGTTGGAATTGGGGGAAACTCAAGTTGAAATAATGAGTGACTCCGAGTAAGTTATAAAACAAATCATAAAAGAATATAATTGTGTCAAAGAAAATCTTATCATATATTTTGTGATAGCTAGTAGACTCCTGCCAAGGTTCGAAACGGTAAGTATTCGATATATACCTCGACTTGAAAACCAAGAGTCCAACGATTTGGCCTAGATTGCTTCAGGGTATAAAATTTCAAAAGAAAAGCTACAAGATGCAATCGAAGTTAGAGGAAGGATCTTCTTAAAAGTATTAAAAGAAATTAAAAATCAAAACAAATACACAATAAAAAGAAAATATAATTAAATGGGCTAGGGGGTGTAATTTGAGTTTTCAAACAACTATCACTTAGTTAACAAAATAAATGGGCCAAACAAGCATGGAGGGTGAAAATAACATGCGTGACAAAGGCCAAACAAAATTAAAACATTATTTCAATTTCAGATTTTTATTTCATTTTTAAAATAAAACAAAAATACGTGGACCAATCAGAACACGTCGGCACATATTTTTAAATTTGAAAACTGGCGCCAAAAGCTTCATCAACTCCAAATTTCCCTGACCACCGTCTCCACCATGGACAGTGGTGGCTTTCTCTAAAAATCAAGAACTCTAACATCACTCCACTCCAAATGTTCCACTGAGTCTGAATATCATCATAATTTTCACTAATTCATCACCAATTTTCGTAATTGAAGCAAAACATTCAAGAACCCTAGGTTTTAGATTTAAAATTAAATGACTAATACGCATGACCAATGTAAATTGAGGTTAGGGATATCATTCCTTATAAAAGTACACACACAATAGAATCCAACTTTGCAAGAAATGAAGCTGAATTCTTAGATTTAAAAGTTTAAGAACTTTAACAATCGGATACTATCCGATGCGTCTTCTCAAGGCGTTTCAAAGTGAGAAAAGATCCATATAGCTTTAGAAGAATCCAGATTCATTTGGTTTCAAATCTTACTAGATTGTCCAATCCAAAATCAGCTTAGGTAATGAAGAAGTGAAGTTCAATCTGTGTGGTTTAAGTACTACAGAAGTGTGATGATGCATCCAAAAGCTTCATCATGATGTATATAAGGTGTTTGAAGCAAGAGATTATGGAAACCCACACTAAAATGAAGAATTCAAAAATTGCTCCATGGATAAAAGCTTGAAGATGTATGTAAACTCGGTTTTTTGAGGCGAACTGACTCCTTGCTCTTTTTTTTTGATTTTTTTATTTTTGCAAGAGTCGCCACCGACTTTTATTTTATCCAATATTTAGGAAAGGCATAAAAGAACAGGAAAGACCTTTTGACAGATTTTGGGTTCGGGGGGTTGGTTATACAAAGGGAAGGTTTTAAGCACCCTTTGTATCCATGGTTATCCATGGGCTCTTAATTGCTTAGCTCACTTTTTTAAATGCTTTGTTGATTTGAAAATAGAAGAAGTGAAGATAGACAATAGGTCACATAGGTCTCTGAAGAGTTTCACCGGGAATAATACCCTTCAAATACCAGATGAAAGTTTTGAAAATAGATGAGAAGTTTTGAAAATACGTTGTTTGAAAATGAAAGTGTTTGAGCAAGCAATTAGGAGCTATCTACTCTCAATTTATAAGATCTTTCTTATGCATTTAATACTTTTCTTAAATGATGGTATGATTAAAAAAAGAGTAATAAGAGGGAAAACCATAGAGGTGCAAGTGTGCAAAGTGCTTTTTTTTTAGTTTTATCTTGATTATTAATGTTTTAGCTCAAAGGTAAAAATATGGTCCAAGTGGACAAAAGGAAGATGACGGAAACATAAACAATGCGTCCAAATGGACAAAGAAAAAATAGCAGAAGCATAAATAATATGTCCAAATGGACAAAGAGAAAATAGCGGAAACATAAATAATATGTCCAAATGGACAAAGAGAAAATAGCGGAAACATAAATAATATGTCCAAATGGACAAAGAGAAAATAGCGGAAACATAAATAATATGTCCAAATGGACAAAGAGAAAATAGCAGAAATATAAATAATATGTCCGAATGGACAAAGAAAAAATAGCAGAAATATAAATAATATGTCCAAATGGACAAAGAAAAAATAACATAAACGTAAATATGATGAATGATAAAATAAAGTATAAAGCAAGAAATATAAAGAACAATATAATAAAATGCGGAATTTAAAGTTAATTGTTAGTATGTTAGCACGCGAATCATCTTGAAGCTAGTCAAGTATATCCACGATGTTAGTGAAGATCGATGGTGAGTGAATGATGATCTCGGATTTTATTATTGGAAATTTTTTGATGTATTGTCTTTTTATTTTTCACTTCGTATGCCAATAAACTTGTTCATATTTTTTTATACAACATTGTTCTTATTTTCTTGTATCATTTGTGTATGTAGATATGTATATGGAATCGCAGGCCATGAGAGTGACAGAGGAGTTAGACTCAAACTGTAACACACCTGTAGATTGTATTAGACAAAAATTTCCCTGTCCACCCCCACTGATCGTATGTGTTGCCCACTATTGTGCATGTAGACACCTTCCACCAACATCAACCAATAAAACTCCTAGTCCAATACCTTCAATTACAAACTGAATAATGGATTAGTTGCTGTATTTGGATGAGAATAATACATAAAATCATAATAAGAAAGGGTGTGACTGCTTCATCTTTTGTATTCAACTCTTAGAAAAATAAGATGAAATTACTTGATTATCATAATTTGAATTATTTCATTTTCCAAGTTATTCAAATTGACTACATGTCAAATTTGTTTTGGAAATTATTGTTATTATTAATCCCAATTTTATGACCACATTTTGGGTTTATATGAAAAATGCAACACTCAGTACACCATAAAACAACAAAAAATTATAGTGCCTGTTTGTTTCAGTTTTAAAATGGATATTTTCTTTATAATTTTGAAAATAGATTTTTCAAAACCGTTTTTTAAAAATATTACAAGTTTTTTTATATTCATTTTTTCTAAAATGATTTTGACATCTTATAACATAAACATACATTATTCAAGACCAAAACTTAGTCAAAATCGTAATTTATTAAAAAGTTGTATTTCAAAAATGAATTTTATGAAAATCTATTTGAAATAACTTCAAAATTAAGTAATTTTTTGAAATTTCGATATCCTAATGTTTTTCCCATAAATAGATGAGATATCCAAAATCACATTATAAAAATAACTATTCAAACAAAATTTTCATTTGAAACTTTTATAAAAAGTTTCTTTGTAAAAAAAAGTTTCATAAAATTATGAATCTGTTTGTTTCAGCTTTAAAAAAATAGATTTTTTTTTTATGTTTTTGAAAATAGATTTTCTAAAACTGTTTTTAAAAATATTAAAAAAAAATTATATTCGTTTTTTTTAAAATGAAACACTAATTTTGACATCCAATAACATAATCACACATTATTGAAGATCAAAACTTAGTCAAATTTACAATTTTAAAAAAAAGTTGTATTTTAAAAATAATTTTTATAAAATTCTATTTGAAATATCTTCAAAATTAAGTGATTTTTTAAAATTTTGATATCCAATTTTTTTTCATAACTAGATGAAATACCTAAAACCACATATTAAGAATAATTATTTAAACAAAATTTTCATTTGAAACTTTTATGAAAAGTTTCTTTGCAAAAAAATTTTTCACAAAATTACATAACACTATAAAAATTATTTAAAAAAAAAACCAAAACAAATAAGTCCTATGTAACACTATAAAAGTTATTTTTAAAAAAACCCAAAACAAATGGACCATAAATGTTCAAATTTTTTTATTAAAAAGTACTTATTTAAAGTTCGTCAAACGGTCCCCATAGTAAATTAAAGTTGAATTTAATGGAAACTAAAACGAAGCATGGAAAATTTTAAATGAAGGTAAAATCCAAAATATTTGATGTTACATCATCAAAAATGAATAAATCAAATAACTAGATAAACAAATTTTGAAATAACTAAGTCAGAGTGTAGAATCATTATACGATGATATGATATCTCAGCTTCGTTAGCATTCCACGACTATCACCTATCATTTCCGGTGCTTTACTAATTATTTTTATACAATAAGGATAAATAAACTTTAGACCAAAATCCATGGGAACAAACCATTAACAATATTTTCCTCATTAAAAATCTTATCAGAAAGTCCAAAGAAAGTAAAACTTACTCTCTCCGTCTTACCATAGGTATTTTCTTTCCAATTTTTATATGTTTTAAATTATTTTTCCTTTTAGAATATCAATGTGATATTTATTATTTATTTCCACTAACTTACTCTTATTTATTGTATTTTAATTCATATAACAACTCCACTATCAATTATAAATAAGGTTATTTTAGTAAATAAATACTACTAAAATATGACACCTAACTAATAATATACAGGTGAAATTCAGATGTGATTTTATGTATTATTCTCATCCAAATACAGCAACTAATCCATTATTCAGTTTGTAATTGAAGGTATTGGACTAGGAGTTTTATTGGTTGATGTTGGTGGAAGGTGTCTACATGCACAATGGTGGGCAACACATACGATCAGTGGGGGTGGACAGGGAAATTTTTGTCTAATACAATCTACAGGTGTGTTACAGTTTGAGTCTAACTCCTCTGTCACTCTCATGGCCTGCGATTCCATATACATATCTACATACACAAATGATACAAGAAAATAAGAACAATGTTGTATAAAAAAATATGAACAAGTTTATTGGCATACGAAGTGAAAAATAAAAAGACAATACATCAAAAAATTTCCAATAATAAATTAAGTTTAGACCTGATACAAGGATTAAAAATGCCAACAAAAATGCCAATTTCACAGAAGAATTTCTTGAAGTCTCCATTTTTTTCATTGAATATGTTACTTAGAAGCATGTTTATATAGACTTGGTGAACTCATCTTTAACATTAAATATCATTGATTGATGCATATGAAAGAAAGTGTAAAAAGACTAAATAAGATTTACTACACTTTAAATATTTTAATATATGCGTGTTGAAATAGACTTGAATTATAAAATATTATATTTAAAACTTTTCCTAAAAAATAATTATATCATATGTATATAAAAATTATAAAATTTCAAAATTAATTAAAATATAGTCAAACGGTGCTCTCACTTTTAATTTTAAATAATTCTTAAATATAAAAAACATCCAGCATATATGATTTTAGAAGGAAAAGCTACATAGCTTTAATTAAAATATGTTCTTTAGAGTTTTTCATGTTTTGAGATGCATGCAATAAAATAAATTTAAATTAATTATATATTATATTTACGACATATACATTTTTGACACGTATTTATAACATATATGATGATGTTTAAGATATAGTCAAACGGTGCTTTCACTTTTAATTTTAAAAAATTCTAAAGAAATATCCATCATATATAATTTTGGAAGGAAAAAATTACATTTTTTTTATTAAAATGTGAACAATAGGATTATTCATATCAATAAGATGAGAACATGTGTGCTTATAATATATATAAAGTAAAAAAGTTTGAATTAAATAAATACTAAATATTATATTCATGACTTATACATTTTTATGCATGTATTTATGAGGAATTCTTGCATGGAAACACAACTAAATTCATATTTATAAACACATCTAATAAGAAGAGAGGAAAATTTTAATTTATTTTAATTATAATTTCTTTTTTAATTAAATGTATGGGATGGAATGGTTCTGATAATAAAGGAGAGACAATTTTGTATTTATTATTTAATTAATTTAAAATTTATGATCAATTGTGTGTAAGACTATTTTTTATAGTTGTGTCTACCTACGAATTTTCGTGTATTTTTTTTTTTGGTTGGAATGAGGGCCAAGGCCCAAAAGAAAACACAACTACACAAAAGCATCAGATGGAAAAACAATTCCGCACGAAATACAAGGGGTACTGAAGCTTTGTGTATTTCGTGGAATTTTCATTTTAGATCACGTTTCCACGTATCGAAAGAGAACTTGGGCGGGAGGATTTGAATTTCGAAGTATTTTGTGTAACCGAACAAGGACATATGGCGCCCCAGGGATTCGAGACATATGCATGTGAGCAAAGTGGCATTTCGTTAGTGTAGGACCGTTAGGGTCGAAATTAGTATAAATAAGGGTCTTAATATCAGGATCCAGGGTGTTCATTTTGTAAAAATCACTCACAAAATTACTCAAGTATCAAGTGTTAAGAGAAAGAGTTCGCTGAGAAATGTACGTATGACACCAACACCACTTTAAATACAGCTGTATTTTCCTTTATTCAAGTATCTTTCCAATTACTTTATCTTTCGTTTGATTTTTATTCGAAGCACTTTACATTCCTGCATTTAACATTCTTGCACTTTACATTCTTGTATTTTACATTTCTGCAATTTACATTTCTTTTATGTTTCTTTCGAAGTTATATTTACGTGTATAACAAGTTTACTTCGCATGATTAGTCATATGATCACATTGTAAACGAGTTTCGAAGCAAAAACCAACAAATATGAACCAAATTATATCAAAAGACAATTGTTTGAATATGTCCCAGGATCAATCTAGTTGATCCAGCGAGTAACTAAAGTATAAATTATAGTTTGGAAGACCAACGGTTGTTTACCGAAAATCACCGTAAACACCTATATACCTAAAAACAAGATAAAAAGCGACCTTAGAGGTCGAAGTAAAATACATGGTTGTCGAAGCCAAACATGACAAAAGACAACTGACAAGTCCTGGTAAAGACTTCGATCCTGAACCACTTGATAAGGTTCAAGATGAGGTACAAGGCCAGACGCTCGACGCCATCTATGATGGCGGGCCTTTGGGTTTCAAAAAAGATTCACTGGCGAACAACACCAAGATGCTAGTGCAGGATCCCCTCAAAGAGAGAGACATAGGCGTAGGGGCGACCAAAAGGCCAACATATATCAGCGCTAACATTATCCCTTAACTCAAGATCAAAGTGATCCAATTGTTGAAAGAGTTCAAGGACTATTTCGCTTGGGATTACAATGAAATGACTAGTTTAAAGTAACAACTCCACATTGGATTGAATTGCCTAACTAATAAGCAAACAATTTCTTAATCCTATTAGAGTAAAAATGTTTCTTATTATTAAAGTGCAATCAGGGGCTTATAAAGCCGTATAAATAAAAAGAAATTAACCTAACTCACCCCACTAACATACACATGTGAGTCATGGGAAGACCAATTCAATCCTATCAGTACTCCTAATTAGTAGGAATTATTAACAAAAATAAATACTACTAAAATATGACACCTAAGCTAAGCATTTTCAACATTCCCTCCCTTAAACTAATAGCACTAATTGCTATCAATTTACATCAGGCATAAAACACATTCCCAGTAGTCCTAGCTGTAACACCCCTCTAATAACCCGCGGCAATTAAATAATTATTAATCAGAGTAAACATGCAAGAGGTGTCACAATTCATAAATTGAAGAAAAACACACGTCAGTATAAGTCATGCATTCACTGAAAACACCTGAGATCATAACTCATTAATCAATTCATGTTTTACACAACGGAAATACTTCATCAAGTCAACATTCATCAACAATGTATCCGACTTCAAACATCATAAATAAATAGAGTTATAAACAAAACTCTTAAACAAAACAAGCGTTCCCAGTGTTACATCTACCAGAGCATGACACCGACACAATACTAAAACCGACTTATGAGCTAATCCTCACCAAGTCACGCCGCTAGCTTCAATCTGAAAATGACAACAAGTAAGGGTGAGTCTCATCATAGTTAACCAATGTTATTGCATCATAAATAATAACATATCATAGTTATATCATTCACCCAATTGTTTCATACTCAGACAAATCAATCATTCATACATCCACAGATAAACAAACAGTCAACATGTAACAGCTATCATCATGCTATAAACAAATCATGCACATGTATGAAACTGACACTATGCATGTGGTACCAATCATCACCAGTGGAAATCATCCACCGACCGATCTATCATCATCCAGATACGGCCCTGCCAGCACAAATTCCACACAATGGGAATTCTGCCCCTCGCTGAATCCTCTCATCATATAGGATTCAGCCCATGTTTATGAATGCATGCAACATATATATAACATACTTTCATAATCACCATTCTATGAGTAGCATCTTCTATACTCATTTCATCATCATCATCATCAATACTAAGCATGTTCATATATACATTACATCATTCAATACAATCAATCATCAGTAAACCACAGAATCACATCACAAGGTTTACACAGTCTAAAACAGCATACAAACAGGCCTACAAATCGAAAGTTACACATCATCGAACTTTCCAGAAAAATCACAAAACAAAATTTCACATACAGGAAGCCATACACGTATCATAGGGTCCATACGCATCCATACGCGTATCCCCTTGCCTCATACGCGTATCATACGCATCTCAACAGAACCAAATTTTGCCTACAATCAACCTCATACGCGTATCAGTATAGCCATACGCGTATCACCAGAATAATTTTCCTCTTTCCAAATTCCCATACGCGTATGAGCATCCTCATACGCTCTCATACGCAAAACACCAGTACATGGTGTTTGGGACAGGGCAACTGCGTATCATACGCGTATAGCCCATTGGGAGTGTCCCCCATACGCGTATGACCTCATCCCATACGCGTATGGCACTGTTTCATACGCGAAACACCAGAAAATGCCCAGAACCTGCAGAATTCGTAACAGTCCAAAAACCCATTCGTTTTTACTCATACCAGTCCACGATTTTGAGTCCAAAACCAGAGAAAAGCACATCTAAACAGCATACGAATTCATCCATAACCATAGTATATGATTCCCTACCAATTCTATTCATCATACCCTAAATCTATCAGTTATTAGGGATTAACAGTTCAATTTTAATGATAAACACGGATGAATATTCAGAATATAGAATCAATGGATCAAATCATACTCCTAATCCATACTATCACCTATAATACGATAAAAGAGATTAAACGGAGAGTCTCCCCTTACCTCAGATAGAATATTGGTTCTTGGTCTCTCCCTCTACGGTTCTCCTTCACGTTCCTTGTTCCAACTTCTGTTCTCTCACGTTCTTTCTTTCCCAATTCTCCAATTCTAATTATTTTATGAAAAATAATATTAATTTAGTAAGGGCTTTACTGCACCACACCCCCCTCTTCTTACTAATCTCACACATGGCCCAAATGCCATTAACCATCATTTTCCTCTTATTTTCATAAAATCCATAATAATAATAATTATTAATCTAATATTCAAATTAAATTAAAATTAAAATTATACGGGTGTTACAACTCTCCCCCACTAAAAGAGTTTTCGTCCTCGAAAACATACCTCAGGTAAAAAGTTCTGGATAAGAATCCTTCATTTGACTCTCTAGCTCCCAGGTAACATTTCCCTCAGCAGGTCCTCCCCACGCTACTCTGACCAAAGTTATTTCCTTGCCTCGCAATTGCTTCAGCCTTCGATCCTCAATCCTCACAGGTAAAGTCTCAACCGTCAAGTTATCTTTCACCTGTATATCATCTACTTGGATCACATGGGACGGATCTGAAATGTATTTCCTCAACTGAGACACATGAAATACATCATGTAAATTTGCAAGCATCGGCGGTAGAGCGATACGATAAGCCACTTCTCCCACTCTTTCAGAAATTTGGAATGGTCCGATAAAACACGGAGTCAACTTCTTCGACTTCAATGCCCGACCAATCCCTGTCATAGGAGTAACCCTCATAAACACATGATCTCCCTCTTGAAACTCAAGTGTTTTCCTCCTTTTGTCGTGATAACTCTTCTGACGACTCTGAGAAGCCTTCATCTTCTCCTGAATCATTTTAATCTTCTCTGTAGTCTGTTGTACAATTTCTGGACCAATCACAACACTCTCACCAGATTCGTACCAACACAACGGCGTCCTACACCTCCTACCATACAAAGCCTCAAACGGAGCCATACCGATACTCAAATGATAACTGTTGTTGTAGGTAAACTCAATTAAAGGCAGATAACTATCCCAAGTACCTCCTTTTTCTAACACACAAGCCCGCAACAAATCCTCTAGCGACTGAATCGTCCTCTCAGTCTGTCCATCCGTCTGCGGATGATAAGCAGAACTCAATCTCAGCTTAGTATCCAAAGCTTTCTGAAAACCTTCCCAGAACTTAGATGTAAACCTCGGATCTCTGTCTGACACGATACTTGAAGGAATACCATGCAGACTCACTATCTTCTCAATATACAATTGAGCCAGCTTCTCCATCGGATAATCCATTCTCACCAGTATAAAATGTGCAGACTTCGTCAACCTGTCCACCACGACCCAGATAGCTTCACAATTTCTGACAGTTCTCGGCAAACCCGACACAAAATCCATTGAGATGCTGTCCCACTTCCACTCAGGAATAAACATCGGTTGCATCAACCCAGACGGTTTCTGATGCTCGATCTTTGACTTCTGGCAAGTCAAACAAGAATACACAAACTCGGCAATTTCCTTCTTCATTCCAGGCCACCAAAACAACTTTTTCAAATCATGATACATCTTGGCAGCACCAGGATGAATACTCAATCCACTACGGTGTCCTTCTTCCAAAATACGCTTTCGGAGTTCATCAATATCAGGAACACAAACTCGGTCACCAAACCTCAGTATACCATTCTCGTCGACTCTGAATTCACTACTCTTGCCTTGATTAATCAAAGTCAATTTATCAATCAATTCAACATCGGCTTTCTGACCTTCTCTGATCTCTTCAAGAATACCACTAGTCAACTTCAGCATACCCAACTTGACACTAATAGGAGTACCTTCACACACTAAACTCAAGTCTCTGAATTGCTCAATCAAATCCAATTCCTTCACCATTAGCATAGACATATGCAAGGTCTTCCTACTCAATGCATCAGCAACCACGTTTGCCTTACCCGGATGGTAATTCAAACCAAAATCATAATCCTTCAGAAATTCTAACCACCTTCTCTGTCTCATGTTCAACTCTTTCTGATCAAAGAGATACTTCAGGCTTTTATGATCACTGAATACCTTAAATCTCGAACCATACAAATAGTGTCGCCACAACTTCAAGACAAACACCACAGCTGCCAATTCCAAATCATGAGTCGGATAATTCCTCTCATGCACTTTGAGTTGTCTCGACGCATAAGCGACCACTTGTTGATTCTGCATCAATACACCACCTAAACCCATCAGTGATGCGTCACAATAAACCACAAATGATTCTGTCGGATTCGGCAAAATCAAAATAGGAGCACTAGTCAATCTCCTCTTCAGCTCTTGGAATCCTTCTTCACACTTTGCATCCCAAATAAAGGTTTGTCCCTTCCTGGTTAGTTTAGTTAACGGCAATGCTAACTTTGAAAATCCTTCAATGAACTTTCGGTAGTAACCTGCAAGACCAAGAAAACTACGAATCTCTGACACTGACTTCGGAGCTTCCCACTGAGACACAGCGTCTATCTTTGTAGGATCAACAGCAATACCATTCTTAGAAATCACATGTCCAAGAAAACTGACTTCCTCTAACCAGAATTCACACTTCGACAGTTTGGCAAAAAGTTGCTTCTCTTTCAACAGCTCTAACACAGTTCTGAGATGTTCTGCATGTTCTTCTTCATTCTTAGAATATATCAGGATATCATCTATAAATACCACCACAAACTTGTCGAGATACGGATGAAAAATCCTGTTCATATATTCCATAAAAACACCAGGTGCATTAGTAACTCCAAACGGCATCACAGAATACTCATAATGTCCATACCTCGTTCTAAAAGCAGTCTTCTGAATATCGTCATCCTTCACACGTATCTAATGATACCCAGACCTCAGATCAATTTTACTAAACACACGTGCTCCAACCAAATGATCCATCAAATCATCAATCCTCGGCAATGGATACCGATTCTTGATAGTGACCTTGTTCAATTGTCTGTAATCTACACACAGCCTCATTGAACCCTCTTTCTTCTTTACCAGCAACACAGGCGCACCCCACGGCGAAACACTAGGACGAATAAACTTCTTCTCAAGCAATTCCTCTAACTGCTTCTTCAGTTCAGCCAATTCAGACGACGACATACGATACGGCGCCATTGACACTGGACTAGTTCCCGGAACCAAATCAATAGAAAACTCCACTTCTCTTTCCGGTGGCAATTCATTCACATCTTCTGGAAAAACTTCTGGAAATTCACACACCACAGGCAATTCTCCACTCGCCACTTTCTCCTTCATATTCATCAATGCGAACAACATAAACACTGTTGCACCATCTCCGATAGCTTCATTCACCTGTCTAGCTGTCATTTCCAGACTATCAGAACTAACCTCTTCAGGAAAAATCACCGTCTTCGCAAAACAGTTGATATGAACACGGTTGAATTCCAACCAGTTCATTCCCAGGATTACATCAAGTTGTTTCAACGGAAGGCACACTAAGTCCATCCCAAATTCTCTACCAAAAATGTCAACCGGACAATTCAAGCATGCAGACGAAGTAGTTACTGAACCCGACGCAGGAGTGTCAATAACCATACTTCCATTTATATCAGATATCTCAAGATTTAACCTCTCAGCACAATCCAAAGAAATAAAAGAGTGAGTTGCTCCAGTATCAATAATTGCAACTAAAGGTGTACCATGAATGAAACACGTACCTTTAATCAACCTGTCTTCTGGAGTAGTCTCAGACCCAGTCAAAGCAAAAACCTTTCCTCCCGATTGGTTCTTCTTTGGCTTAGGACAATTAGGACTGATGTGACCCTCTTCACCACAGTTGTAGCAAGTCACAACCCTCTTCTTGCAGTCAGCAGCAATATGACCCACTTGGTCACACTTGTAACACTTCTTCTGATCAACCTTGCATTCATTCCTACGATGTCCCATCTCACCACAATTGTAATATCTGATACGAGCACTGGAATCTCCCCCACTGGGTTTCTTCCAATCAACAGGTTTACCTCTACCATATGGCTTACCTCGATCCATATGTTTCTTTCCTTTTCTGTCAACCAACTCGCGAGAGTGAGATGACCTTAGCTTGATGTTATCTTCCTCAAAAATCCTGCTACAATCTACCAGATCAAAAAACCTACGGATTCTCTGGTACCTGATACCCTGCTTGATCTCATCACGAAGACCATTCTCAAATTTGACACATTTTGAGAACTCACTGGCTTCATCATCATTGTAATGCACATAGTACCTTGCCAGTTCCACAAACTTAGCAGCATACTCCGGTACTGACATATTACCTTGAACCAGCGCCAGAAATTCAACTTCCTTTCTTCCCCTGACATCTTCAGGAAAATACCTCCTCAGAAATTCCCTCCTGAATACAGTCCAGGTAATTGCTGTACCACTAGCACCCAGCTCAGTTCTGGTTGACATCCACCAATCATCAGCTTCCTCTGATAACATGTGAGTGCCATATCTCACTTTGAGATCCTCAGCACAGTCAATGACTCTGAAAATCCTCTCGATCTCCTTAAGCCATTTCTGAGCACCTTCAGGATCATGCGTGCCCTTGAACAATGGAGGATTGTTCCTCTGGAAACTGTTCAGTTGTCTGTCAGCACCAATTGCAGCTCCATTGGCATTCCCTCCCAGCACACCAGCAATCATGCCCAGAGCCTCAGCGATAGCATCGTCGTTTCTTCCTCCTCTTCCAGCCATTGTTCTGCTTAACACAAACAATCAGGTCAGAACAAAAGTATCGACAAATAACTCGTATTAGTCGCATACACAGAAGACTGACACTAAGACTCTGGTCACAACGACCGACTATGCTCTGATACCACTATTGTAACACCCCTCTAATAACCCGCGGCAATTAAATAATTATTAATCAGAGTAAACATGCAAGAGGTGTCACAATTCATAAAATGAAGAAAAACACACGTCAGTATAAGTCATGCATTCACTGAAAATACCTGAGATCATAACTCATTAATCAATTCATGTTTTACACAGCGGAAATACTTCATCAAGTCAACATTCATCAACAATGTATCCGACTTCAAACATCATAAATAAATAGAGTTATAAACAAAACTCTTAAACAAAACAAGCGTTCCCAGTGTTACATCTACCAGAGCATGACACCGACACAATACTAAAACCGACTTATGAGCTAATCCTCACCAAGTCACGCCGCTAGCTTCAATCTGAAAATGACAACAAGTAAGGGTGAGTCTCATCACAGTTAACCAATGTTATTGCATCATAAATAATAACATATCATAGTTATATCATTCACCCAATTGTTTAATACTCAGACAAATCAATCATTCGTACATCCACAGATAAACAAACAGTCAACATGTAACAGCTATCATCATGCTATAAATCAATCATGCACATGTATGAAACTGACACTATGCATGTGGTACCAATCATCACCAGTGGAAATCATCCACCGACCGATCTATCATCATCCAGATACGGCCCTGCCAGCACAAATTCCACACAATGGGAATTCTGCCCCTCGCTGAATCCTCTCATCATATAGGATTCAGCCCATGTTTATGAATGCATGCAACATATATATAACATACTTTCATCATCATCATTCTATGAGTAGCATCTTCTATACTCATTTCATCATCATCATCATCAATACTAAGCATGTTCATATATACATTACATCATTCAATACAATCAATCATCAGTAAACCACAGAATCACATCACAAGGTTTACACAGTCTAAAACAGCATACAAACAGGCCTACAAATCGAAAGTTACACATCATCGAACTTTCCAGAAAAATCACAAAACAAAAATTTCACATACAGGAAGCCATACGCGTATCATAGGGTCCATACGCATCCATACGCGTATCCCCTTGCCTCATACGCGTATCATACGCATCTCAACAGAACCAAATTTAGCCTACAATCAACCTCATACGCGTATCAGTATAGCCATACGCGTATCACCAGAATAATTTTCCTCTTTCCAAATTCCCATACGCGTATGAGCATCCTCATACGCTCTCATACGCAAAACACCAGTACATGGTGTTTGGGACAGGGCAACTGCGTATCATACGCGTATAGCCCATTGGGAGTGTCCCCCATACGCGTATGACCTCATCCCATACGCGTATGGCACTGTTTCATACGCGAAACACCAGAAAATGCCCAGAACCTGCAGAATTCGTAACAGTCCAAAAACCCATTCGTTTTTACTCATACCAGTCCACGATTTTGAGTCCAAAACCAGAGAAAAGCAGATCTAAACAGCATACGAATTCATCCATAACCATAGTATATGATTCCCTACCAATTCTATTCATCATACCCTAAATCTATCAGTTATTAGGGATTAACAGTTCAATTTTAATGATAAACACGGATGAATATTCAGAATATAGAATCAATGGATCAAATCATACTCCTAATCCATACTATCACCTATAATACGATAAAAGAGATTAAATGGAGAGTCTCCCCTTACCTCAGATAGAATCTTGGTTCTTGGTCTCTCCCTCTACGGTTCTCCTTCACGTTCCTTGTTCCAACTTGTGTTCTCTCACGTTCTTTCTTTCCCAATTCTCCAATTCTAATTATTTTATGAAAAATAATATTAATTTAGTAAGGGCTTTACTGCACCACACCCCCCTCTTCTTACTAATCTCACACATGGCCCAAATGCCATTAACCATCATTTTCCTCTTATTTTCATAAAATCCATAATAATAATAATTATTAATCTAATATTCAAATTAAATTAAAATTAAAATTATACGGGTGCTACACTAGCAGCTCTCAAATGCTTCAAATTTTAATGGCCTTGTCATGATATCTGCTATTTGATGCTGAGAATTGCAATGAACTAGCTCTAATGTTCCATCTTTCATAAGATCACGAAGGAAGTGGAAAACGTCAATATGTTTACTTCGACCGTGCAACACCTGACTCTTTGAAAGCTTTATTGTTGAGTTGTTATCACAGTACACAATGGTGCTTCCATGTTGAGCATGACCAAGTTTCTCAAGAATTCTTCGCATCCAACCACCTTGACAAGCACAAGAGGTTGCTGCAATAAATTATGCTTCAGTGGTAGATAAAGTCACCACTGGTTGTTTTTTAGAAGACCATGAGACAACACCTGAACTAAGCAAGAAAACATATCCAGAAGTACTCTTTCAATCATCCAAATCACCTGCATAATCACTATCTGTGTAGGCCTCAAGCTTTTCAATTCCATACCTCTTATACATAATTCCCAAATTTATTGTACCATTGATATATCTGAGAATTCTTTTTATAGCCTGCATATGTAACTCAGTAGGACAGTTCATGAACCTGCTTATTAGGCTTAACACATACATTAGATCAGGTCTTATGGCTGCTAAATACATTAGAAAACCAACAATCTGCTTATATTTTGTAGCATCAACCTTCACACAATTTTCATCTTTAGTTAGCTTGCATCCAAGAGCAATATGGTTTCTTGACAAATTACTCTTCTCCATGCCAAACCTTTCTAACAATTCTAGAACATATTTTCTTTGACAACTAAAAATTCCTTCCTCATTTGGAATTACTTCAACTCCGAGAAAATAATGCATTTTACCAAGGTCTGGCATATTAAATTCCTTTTCCATAGATTTCTTAAACTCCTTAAACATATTATCATCATTACGGGTAAATATTAAATCATCAACATAAAGGCTAACAATGAGAATATTACCTTTTTCACTAAGCTTCACAAACAAAGTGTGCTCATATGGACATCTCTCGAACCCTTCCTTGGTGAAATAGGATTCAATGCGACTGTACCATGCTTGTGGTGCTTGTTTAAGACCATACAATTCCCTTTTTAATATGCACACCTTCAAATCGTCACCCTTTTCACATAACCTTGTGGTTGATCAACAAAAACTTCTTCATTCAACTCTCAGTGCAAAAAAGTGCTTTTTTACATCTAGTTGGTACACATTCCATCTCTTTTGGGCAACAAGAGCAATTACCATTCAAATGGTATCCCATATAGACACTGGTCCAAATACTTCAGTGTAGTCAAATCCATATTTTTTAGAGTACCCTTTTGTCACAAGTCTAACCTTATACTTCTCAACCTCTCCATTCTCATTCAACTTTGTTTTAAATATCCATTTCAGCCCAATATTTTTGCACCTGTTGGTAGGTTAGTCAACTCCCAAATATTATTATTTTCTATTGCCTGTATCTTTTTATTCATTGCAGCCCTCCTTTTCTCACTTTTGACAGCTTCTTCAAGTGATGTTGGATCATTTTTTACAGTAAGCATCACAAGATTTTGTGCCTATTCTTCGTCAGAAAGTCCTTCACCACTCTCATAATCTTGCATCCATACTGGTGGTCTTCTCATTCTTCCTTCTTCTCGAGCCTCTCCTTTTGATTGACTTGAAGAAGAGCCTATTTCTTCTGCACCTTTTGTATTTCCATTTTCTTCTTCACTTTGAGGAGACTCGGGTTGTTCTTCTTCACTTTCTCCCCAATCTAGCATATTAAGTTTTAGCTTTTATGGATTTTGTTTCCCAAATTCAGCACTCATTTTCTTCAAAAATCACATATTATCGCAATGCGTTTGGTAGCTGGATCAAAGAGTCTATATGCTTTGGATTCATCACTTATCCCTAACATCACACACTGAAAGCTCTTGGCATCAAGCCTCTTTCTACTGGCTTCTGGTATGTGAACATGTGCATTACAACCAAAGACTTTAAAATAATGGACGACTGGCTTGATGTCACTCCATGCTTCTTCCGGCGTCATCTTTCACGGCTAAGGTTGGGCTTCGATTGAGAATGTGAACTGACCAATTTACTGCCTCTGCCCACAAGAACTTAGGAATACGTTTTTCTGACAGCATGCATCTAACCATGTTCATAATGGTCTAGTTCTTTCTTTCGGCAACTCCATTTTGTTGAGGGGTAAATGCTGGTGTCAATTGTCTTTTAATGCCTTGTGAGCTGCAAAATGAATTGAATTCTTGAGAGGTGAATTATCCTCCCTTATATGTTCGAAGACAATGAATTGAAGCCCCTATTTCTTTCTCATCCAAAATTTTAAAATTTTAAAATGACGCAAAAGCTTAAAACTTTTCTGATAAAAATGACACTCAAATTTTTCTATTGTAATCATCTATGAAAGTAATCAAGTACCTTTTTCCACTGTTTGATGAAGATGTGATTGACCCACAAATGTCAGAGTGCACTAATTGGAGTTTTTGTGTAGCTCTCCATAAACTTTTCTTTGGTAGAGACTTCCTTTGTTGCTTACCTGTGACACATCCCTTACACAACTTGCATGGTGTTCTTATTTCAGGAAGCCCTGTTACCATCTTCTTAGATTGGAGGGTTTTCAGCCCCTTACAATTTATATGGCAATAACGACAATGCCAAAGATGTGTTTCATCTTCTGTGACAGTCTTGAAGCATGTTGGTATTTGAGACATTTGGTTTGCATGAAATGCAAACATTTTATTTGTTGTTATATTCGTTTGCAAAAACAACCCTTCCTTTAAATGATAACAAGGACATTCTCCATTTCGAATCAACATAGAGACTCCCTTCTCTGTCAATTTCCCGATGCTAATCAGGTTATTGTTTAACTCAAGGACATAATAAACATTTATGATTACTTGCATAATTCCATTAACATGCAGTCTAATATCACCTCTCCCAACTACTGCCATTTTGAAGTTGTTTCCAAGCTTGAAAGATTGTTGATATTGTTCATCCATGTTTGTGAACCACTGTTTGTTACCTGTCACGTGCTTGTTGTATCCTGAGTAAAGAAACCACAGCTCTGCATTGCTCTCGTCATCACGCTCAGCTAAAGTCAATTGTGGATTTTTCTTGGTCAACATGAACATTTCAAGTCACTTCTCATGATAATATGAGGTTTGATCAAGTTACATCAAGATTTGATTAAGTTACATCAAGAGAAATCAAGAAATCAAGAAAATCAAGGAAATTGCAAAATTAGGGTTTTCAAAGTATTTCAAAGTATGGAAATTGACATGTTCATTTTAGTTAAGTTTCATGATTGTATCTTTCTCCTCAAAACTCAAAAAATGGCATTCAAGGGCTGGAATTGAAGATGGCACATGATACTACAATTTAATAGAAGGTTTCATGTCAAAATGAGTTTCTAAATGGTTTAAAAGTCAAGCCAAAGATGGATGTGCAAGTTGGTAAAATTGACCAAAACACTTAGAAATTTTTCCAAGTGTTTAGCAGTTGAAATTGGTGATTTTCCAAAGAAAATAACTATTTACCAAAGCCTGGTCTTAAGAGGATCCCAACATCAAAATTGTAGTGTCTTATAAGAGCTTTAATTTGATATAAAGTTGGAGGCCATTGGATAATTGAGTGGAAAGTTATGGTGGTTAGAAGATAGCTAGTTGAAATTGCATTTGCCTAAGTCCATTTCCAAAACTAGGCTCTACCTGTGTTTATAATAGGTTTCAGACCTCCAAATCAACTCAAATGAAAAAATGACCTAGATCATTCCTTTTTATTTTTATCCCCTCTACATGTTTCCTTCATGTTGCAACACCTAAATCACCTTTCTTCCACCTCAAAAACATGACTGAACATTGCTTGAAATCCAAGTAACCATTGGATTATAACTTGCCACTTGAAAAAGTCAATTACATAAAACTGATCCAGATCCTTCTTGCACGTGCAGATCAATTCCATACCTCTAAACAAGTTTGTTGAACACTTACCACCCTCATTCCATGCCTAATGACCTTGTATCCATAGCTGGCAACCAAACCTCCATTTAAGTGAAATTGCAAGAGTAAGAAACTCCAAACCCAGTTCCAAGCCTCAACTAAGGATCCAAACCTATCTCAAACTTCCATTGCTAGCTAATAAACTTTTATATAATCTCCATTTCTCTCCAAATCTCATATTCACCAATTTTCACCTAATTTACCTTCAAACTCTCTATCTCTCTCTCTCTCTCTCTATCTCTCTCTCCCCCTCTCTCTCTCTCTCTCTCTCTCTCTCTCTCTCTCTCTCTCTCTTTCTCTCTCTCTTCGATTCACACTTCTCCCTCATTCTTTCTCAAATTTCTCCATTTCATCATTGTCACATTAATAATAGGCTCTTCTATATGCACTTTCGAAGCCAATTCTTCGACAATTCCAGATCTACATCTTCAAGCTTTTATCCATGGAGCAATTTTTGAATTCTTCATTTTAGTGTGGGTTTCCATAATCTCTTGCTTCAAACACCTTATATACATCATGATCAAGCTTTTGGATGCATCATCACACTTCTGTAGTACTTAAACCAGACAGATTGAACTTCACTTCTTCATTACCTAAGCTGATTTTGGATTGGACAATCTAGTAAGATTTAAAACCAAATGAATCTGGATTCTTCTAAAGCTATATGGATCTTTTCTCACTTTGAAACGCCTTGAGAAGACGCATCGGATAGTATCCGATTATTAAAGTTCTTAAACTTTTAAATCTAAGAATTCAGCTTAATTTCTTGCAAAGTTGGATTCTATTGTGTGCGTACTTTTATAAGGAATGATAGCCCTAACCTCAATTTACATTGGTCATGCGTATTAGTCATTTAATTTTAAATCTAAAACCTAGGGTTCTTGAATGTTTTGCTTCAATTACGAAAATTGGTGATGAGTTAGTGAAAATTATGATGATATTCGGACTCAGTGGTACATTTGGAGTGGAGTGATGTTAGAGTTCTTGATTTTTAGAGAAAGCCACCACTGTCCATGGTGGAGACGGTGGTCGGGGAAATTTGGAGTTGATGAAGCTTTTGGCGCCAGTTTTCAAATTCAAAAATATGTGTCGACGCGTTCTGATTGGTCCACGTATTTTTGTTTTATTTTAAAAATGAAATAAAAATCTGAAATTGAAATAATGTTTTAATTTTGTTTGGCCTTTGTCATGCATGTTATTTTCACCCTCCATGCTTGTTTGGCCCATTTATTTTGTTAACTAAGTGATAGTTGTTTGAAAACTCAAATTACACCCCCTAGCCCATTTAATTATATTATCTTTTTATTGTGTATTTGTTTTGATTTTTAATTTCTTTTAATACTTTTAAGAAGATCCTTCCTCTAACTTCGATTGCATCTTGTAGCTTTTCTTTTGAAATTTTATACCCTGAAGCAATCTAGGCCAAATCGTTGGACTCTTGGTTTTCAAGTCGAGGTATATATCGAATACTTACCGTTTCGAACCTTGGCAGGAGTCTACTAGCTATCACAAAATATATGATAAGATTTTCTTTGACACAATTTTATTCTTTTGTGATTTGTTTTATAATTAACTCGGAGTCACTCATTATTTCGACTTGAGTTTCCCCCAATTCCATAAAGATCTCAAGTCTGGCTATCAGAGCCTCATATTCGGCCTCGTTATTTGAACAAAGCCCTTTGACCTTATACTTGAATTTTTTTATGATTTTATTAGGATAAATAATTAGGACTCCCACACCTGTTCCATTCTTATGACTAGAGCCATCAAGGTATAAATTTCCAAGGCTCGAGTTTGAGATAGTTTAAAGGACTCTCGACTATGGAGTGGTCGACTATGAAATCTGCCATTATTTTTCCTTCCACAGCCTTTAAAGGCGTACATGTTAATGAATATTCAGGTAATGCCAGTGCCAATTTCCCAATTCGACTATGCAATATAGGCTTAGATAACATATGTTTAATAACATTGAAATAAGAAGAAACATAAACATCCACTAAATTTATATAATGCTTTAACTTTGTACATGAAAATCATATACATAGACATAATTTTTCAACTGAACTACATCTAGTTTCTACATCATTTAAAATTCTACTAAGGTAGAAAATAGCTCTTTCCACGCCATTTTCATCCTCTTGAGCCAACATGCTCCCTAAGGTTACATCAGATGTAGATATGTACAACTTCATAGTCCTATCTCTACATGGAGGATAAAGTATTTGAGGATGAAAAAGATAATGCTTGATCTTGTCGAAAGCTTCTTGTTGAGCTTGCCACCATTCAAAACCTTCTTTCTTCAGTCGAAGAAATGGTGAGAAGGCTTGAGTTTTACCGCTTAAGTTCAAAATAAACCTCTAAGAAGTTGATTTTACCCAGTAATGACTATAATTCCTTCTTCGTTGATGGTGCTTTTGCTTCCATGATGGCCTTGGTCTTATTTTGATTTATTTCAATCCGTTTCTTGTGGACCATGAAGCCTAATTAATCCCCGACCTTCATACCAAAAGAGCATTTGAGAGGATTCATTTCCAGACCTTACTTCCTCATTGTTTCAAATGATTGTCGAAGATGGTCAACATGACTTTTTCCTGAAAGAGACTTAACAAAAATATCATCAATGTAAATTTGCATGAATATTTTGATAAAGTCATGAAAAATTGAGTTCATTTCCCTTTGATAAGTTGCCCCCAGCATTTTTAGGCCAAAAGGCATCACCACCCATTTGTAGGTGCCTAAGGCGTCAGGGCATCGAAACACCATTCAGGGAACATCTTCGTCAGCAATGAAGATTTGGTTATAACCGGAGTATCCGTGGAGCATACTCAGGTACTCATGTCTTGCAGAAGAATATACTAAAATTTCTGCCACAAGCATTGGATATTCATCTTTTGGGGTTGCATCATTTAAGTCTCTAAAATCTATACAAATCATAAGACTGCCATTTTTCTTTATGACTAGAACTATGTTGTAATGGAGAAGTCTTTCGACCTCCTCTTTGATCTTCGACAAAATTCAGGTGTGAAACGCCTCAGAGCCTGCTTAATTGGCAGCTTCAGTTTGACGAGATCTCTGCTTAAAACCAGTCATTGCATTGTAATCCCAAGCGAAATAGTCCTTGAACTCTTTCAACAATTGGATCAATTTGATCTTGAGTTAAGGGATAATGTTGGCGCTGATATATGTTGGCCTTTTGGTCGCCCCTACGCCTATGTCTCTCTCTTTGAGGGGATCCTGCGCTAGCATTTTGGTGTTGTTCGCCAGTGAATCTTTTTTGAAACCCAAAGGCCCGTCATCATAGATGGCGTCGAGCCTCTGGCCTTGTACCTCATCTTGAACCTTATCAAGTGGTTCAGGATCGAAGTCTTTACCAGGACTTGTCAGTTTTCTTTTGTCATGTTTGGCTTCGACAACCATGTATTTTACTTCGGCCTCTAAGGTCGCTTTTTATCTTGTTTTTAGGTATATAGGTGTTTACGGTGATTTTCGGTAAACAACCGCTGGTCTTCCAAACTATAATTTATACTTTAATTACTCGCAGGATCGACTAGATTGATCCTGGGACATAGTCAAACAATTGTCTTTTGATATAATTTGGTTCATATTTGTTGGTTTTTGCTTCGAAACTCGTTTACAATGTGATCATATGACTAATCATGCGAAGTAAACTTTTTATACACGTAAATATAACTTCGAAAGAAACATAAAAGGAAATGTAAATTGCAGAAATGTAAAAATACAAGAATGTAAAGTGCAAGAATGTTTA